>NC_092229.1:35359723-35387483 GCF_036320965.1 Panulirus ornatus
ATAATATATATATATATAATATATATATATATATATATATAATATATATATATATATATATATATATATATATATATATATATATATATAATATTGCCCAATTCACCCATATACACATGTACAGAAATTTACGTCTCAAGACACGCACATATACATACTTATACATCTCAACGTATACCTATATAACACACACAGACATATACATATGTATACATATACTCTACTTCATAGTGTTTGCCCTTATTCAATCCCGTTACCAACCCTGCCACACTACAATGACAACCCCCTCCCCCTGCATATGCGCGAGATAGAGTAAGGAAAAGACAACAAAGGCTAACATTCGTTCACGCTCATCTCTAGCTGTCATGTATAATGCAACCGAAACCAACAGCTCCCTGTCCACATCCAGGCCCCACACAACTTTCCATGGTTTACCCCAGACGCTTCACATGCCCTGGTTCAATCCATTGACAGCACGTCGACCCCGGTATACCACATTGCTCCAATTCACTCTGTTCCTTGCACGCCTTTCATCCTCTTGCATCGTCAGGCCCCGATTACTCAAAATCTTTTCATTCCATCTTTCCACCCCCACTTTAGTCTCCCACTTCTCGTTCCCTCCACCTTTGACAAATATATCCTCTTGGTCAATCTTTCCTCACTCATTCTCTCCATGTGACCAAACCACTTCAAAGCACCCTCCTCTGCTCTCTCAACCACACTCTTTTTATTACCACACATATCTCTTACCCTTTCATCCCTTACTCGATCAAATCACCCCACACCACATATTGTCTTGAAATATCTGATTTCCTGCACATCCACACTCCTCCGCACAACTCTATCTATAGCCCACGCCTCGCAACCATATAACACTGTTGGAACCACTATTGATTCAAACATACCCATTTTTGCTTTCCAAGAAAAGTTTCTCGATCTCCACACATTCTTCAACGCTCACAGAACTCTCGCCCCCTCCCCCACCCTGTGATTCACTTCCTCTTCCAAGATTCCATCCTCTACCAAATCTACTCCTAGATATCTAAAATACTTTACTTCCTCCAGATTTTCTCCATTCAAACTTACGTTCCAATGGACTTGTCTCTCAACCTTACTGTACCTAATAACCTTGCTCTTATTCACATTTACTCTCAGCTTTCTTCTTTCACACACTTTATCAAACTCAGTCACCAGCTTCTGCAATTTCTCGCTCGAATCAGCCACCAGCGCTGTATCATCAGCGAACAACTGACTCACTTCCCAAGCTCTCTCATCCACAACAGACTGCATACTTGCCTCGCTCTCTAAAACTCTTGCATTCACCTCCCTAACAACCCCATCCATAAACAAATGAAACAAGTACGGAGACATCACGCACCCCTGCTGCAAACCATCATTAACTGGAACCCAATCACTTTCCTCTCTTCCTACACGTACAGATGCCCTACATCCTCGATAAAAACTTTTCACTTCCAGCAACTTGCCTCCTACACCATATATTCTTAATACCTTCCACAGAGCATCTCTATCAACTCTATCATATGCCTTCTCCACATCCATAAATGCTACATACAAATCCATTTGCTTTTCTAAGTATTTCTCACATATATTCTTCAAAGCAAACATCTGATCCACACATCCTCTACCAATTTTGAAACCACACTGCTCCTCCCCAATCTGAAGCTGTGTAGTTGCCTTCACCCTCTCAATCAATATCCTCCCAAATAATTTTCCAGTAATACTCAACAAACTTATACCTCTGTAATTTGAGCACTCCCTTTTATCCCCTTTGCCTTTGTACAATGGCACTATGCAAGCATTCCGCCAATCCTCAGGCACCTCAGCATGAGTCATACATACATTAGATAACCTTACCAACTAGTCAACAATACAGTCACACACTTTTTTAATAAATTCCACTGCAATACCATCCAAAACCGCTGCCTTGCCGGCTTTTATCTTCCTCAAAACTTTTACTACCTCTTCTCTGTTTACCAAATCATTTTCCCCAACCCTCTCACTCTGCACACCACCTCGACCAAAACACCCTACATCTGCCACTCTATCCTCAAACACATTCAACAAACCTTCAAAATACTCACTCCATCTTCTCACATCACCACTACTTGTTTTCACCTCCCCATTAGCCCCTTTCACTGATGTTCCCATTTGTTACTTTGTCTTACGCACTTTATATACCTCCTTCCAAAACATCTTTATATTCTTCCTAAAATCTAATGATACTTTTTCACCCAAATCTCATTTGCCCTCTTTTTCACCTCTTGGACCTTTCTGTTGACCTCCTGCCTCTTTCTTTTATACATCCCCAGTCATTTGCATTATTTCCAATTGTCTCTATCTTCTCTTTCACTAATAATCTTACTTCTTCATCCCACCACTCGCTACCCTTTCTAATCTGCCCACCTCCCACGGTTCTCATGCCACAAGCATCTTTTGCGCAAGTCATCACTGCTTCCCAATATATATATATATATATATATATATATATATATATATATATATATATATATATATATATATATATATATATATATATATATATATATATATATATATATATATATATATATATATATATATATATATATATGCTCTTGTCCTCTCACTAACCCCTGACTTTACTCCCCAGACATTCCCAAACCACTCTTCCCCTTTACCCTTGAGCTTCGTTTCACTCAGAGCCAAAACATCCAGGTTCCTTTCCTCAAACATACTACCTATCTCTCCTTTTTTCACATCTTGGTTACATCCACACACATTTAGGCACCCCACTCTGAGCCTTCGAGGAGGATGAGCACTCCCCGCGTGACTCCTTCTGTTTCCCATTTTAGAAAGTTAATACAAGGAGGGGAGGATTTCTGGCCCCCCGCTCCCGTCCCCTCTAGTCGCTTTCTACGACACGCGAGGAATACGTGGGAAGTATTCTTTCACCCCTATCCCCAGGGATAGTATACATATATATATACATATACACACGCACACACACACACATACATACGCACATATACACACACACACACATACATATATATACATATGAGAAATGTAAGAAACAATTTAGAAAACTGAAACTTCTAGCTTGAAATGAATGAAAAAAAAGAATGTCACATAATGGTTCAACCTCTGGCTATGGAAAAAAGGAAATATATAATTTATTTACACAAACGTCAATAGCAGTTCTCATCAATTTAACCACTGTATCAATAAGCTTCAATGTCTAAGCTACATTTTTCTCCAATTTCACTATTTTCCATCACATTTTCAATTGTGTCTGAAGGTTCTACTTCAAGAGTGATTGTTTTTCCAGTAAGGGTCTTCACATCTTGATTACATCCACACACATTTAGGCACCCCACTCTGAGCCTTCGAGGAGGATGCTTTACTTGTGGTGCTGACTTCAATCTTTAAATTTGATCGCCGTTTCCCGCGTAGTTCACTTTCGATATGTAGTTCCCGCCGGCGCCGTGGTAGACCCCTGGGTCCAGCGTAGTCCACGTCCTCCATTATGATGGTTCTTCTCCTGCTGACCAAATCCTGCTTCAGCAATGCTTGTTCACTAGACTTCCTTCCGCTCTGCTGAGACCGTTGGCTGGTGTTTCTCGATTGAGGTTGCGAGCCTTAACTGTCCCCCAAGACTCCTCACGGTCGAGTGAGCTCTCGTGCACTGAGCCACTGAGCAAGGGAAGGAGTAGCAATACTCCTGAAACAGGAGTTGTGGGAGTATGTGATAGAGTGTAAGAAAGTAAATTCTCGATTAATATGGGTAAAACTGAAAGTTGATGGAGAGAGGTGGGTGATTATTGGTGCATATGCACCTGGGCATGAGAAGAAAGATCATGAGAGGGAAGTGTTTTGGGAGCAGCTGAATGAGTGTGTTAGTGGTTTTGATGCACGAGACCGGGTCATAGTGATGGGTGATTTGAATGCAAAGGTGAGTAATGTGGCAGTTGAGGGAATAATTGGTATACATGGGGTGTTCAGTGTTGTAAATGGAAATGGTGAAGAGCTTGTAGATTTATGTGCTGAAAAAGGACTGATGATTGGGAATACCTGGTTTAAAAAGCGAGATATACATAAGTATACTTATGTAAGTAGGAGAGATGGCCAGAGAGCGTTATTGGATTACGTGTTGATTGACAGGCGTGCGAAGGAGAGACTTTTGGATGTTAATGTGCTGAGAGGTGCAACTGGAGGGATGTCTGATCATTATCTTGTGGAGGCTAAGGTGAAGATTTGTATGGGTTTTCAGAAAAGAAGAGTGAAAGTTGGGGTGAAGAGGGTGGTGAGAGTAAGTGAGCTTGAGAAGGAGACCTGTGTGAGGAAGTATCAGGAGAGACTGAGTACAGGATGGAAAAAGGTGAGAACAATGGAAGTAAGGGGAGTGGGGGAGGAATGGGATGTATTTAGGGAATCAGTGATGGATTGCGCAAAAGATGCTTGTGGCATGAGAAGAGTGGGAGGTGGGTTGATTAGAAAGGGTAGTGAGTGGTGGGATGAAGAAGTAAGAGTATTAGTGAAAGAGAAGAGAGAGGCATTTGGACGACTTTTGCAGGGAAAAAATGCAATTGAGTGGGAGATGTATAAAAGAAAGAGACAGGAGGTCAAGAGAAAGGTGCAAGAGGTGAAAAAAAGGGCAAATGAGAGTTGGGGTGAGAGAGTATCATTAAATTTTAGGGAGAATAAAAAGATGTTCTGGAAGGAAGTAAATAAAGTGCGTAAGACAAGGGAGGAAATGGGAACTTCGGTGAAGGGCGCAAGTGTGGGAGGTGAAAACAAGTAGTGGTGATGTGAGAAGGAGATGGAGTGAGTATTTTGAAGGTTTGTTGAATGTGTTTGATGATAGAGTGGCAGATATAGGGTGTTTTGGTCGAGGTGGTGTGCAAAGTGAGAGGGTTAGGGAAAATGATTTGGTAAACAGAGAAGAGGTAGTGAAAGCTTTGCGGAAGATGAAAGCCGGCAAGGCAGCAGGTTTGGATGGTATTGCAGTGGAATTTATTAAAAAAGGGGGTGACTGTATTGTTGACTGGTTGGTAAGGTTATTTATTGCATGTATGACTCATGGTGAGGTGCCTGAGGATTGGCGGAATGCGTGCATAGTGCCATTGTACAAAGGCAAAGGGGATAAGAGTGAGTGCTCAAATTACAGAGGTATAAGTATGTTGAGTATTCCTGGTAAATTATATGGGAGGGTATTGATTGAGAGGGTGAAGGCATGTACAGAGCATCAGATTGGGGAAGAGCAGTGTGGTTTCAGAAGTGGTAGAGGATGTGTGGATCAGGTGTTTGCTTTGAAGAATGTATGTGAGAAATACTTAGAAAAGCAAATGGATTTGTATGTAGCATTTATGGATCTGGAGAAGGCATATGATAGAGTTGATAGAGATGCTCTGTGGAAGGTATTAAGAATATATGGTGTGGGAGGAAAGTTGTTAGAAGCAGTGAAAAGTTTTTATCGAGGATGTAAGGCATGTGTACGTGTAGGAAGAGAGGAAAGTGATTGGTTCTCAGTGAATGTAGGTTTGCGGCAGGGGTGTGTGATGTCTCCATGGTTGTTTAATTTGTTTATGGATGGGGTTGTTAGGGAGGTAAATGCAAGAGTTTTGGAAAGAGGGGCAAGTATGAAGTCTGTTGGGGATGAGAGAGCTTGGGAAGTGAGTCAGTTGTTGTTCGCTGATCATACAGCGCTGGTGGCTGATTCATGTGAGAAACTGCAGAAGCTGGTGACTGAGTTTGGAAAAGTGTGTGGAAGAAGAAAGTTAAGAGTAAATGTGAATAAGAGCAAGGTTATTAGGTACAGTAGGGTTGAGGGTCAAGTCAATTGGGAGGTGAGTTTGAATGGAGGAAAACTGGAGGAAGTGAAGTGTTTTTGATATCTGGGAGTGGATCTGGCAGCGGATGGAACCATGGAAGCGGAAGTGGATCATAGGGTGGGGGAGGGGGCGAAAATCCTGGGGGCCTTGAAGAATGTGTGGAAGTCGAGAACATTGTCTCGGAAAGCAAAAATGGGTATGTTTGAAGGAATAGTAGTTCCAACAATGTTGTATGGTTGCGAGGCGTGGGCTATGGATAGAGTTGTGCGCAGGAGGATGGATGTGCTGGAAATGAGATGTTTGAGGACAATGTGTGGTGTGAGGTGGTTTGATCGAGTGAGTAACGTAGGGGTAAGAGAGATGTGTGGAAATAAAAAGAGCGTGGTTGAGAGAGCAGAAGAGGGTATTTTGAAGTGGTTTGGGCACATGGAGAGGATGAGTGAGGAAAGATTGACCAAGAGGCTATATGTGTCGGAGGTGGAGGGAACAAGGAGAAGAGGGAGACCAAATTGGAGGTGGAAAGATGGAGTGAAAAAGATTTTGTGTGATCGGGGCCTGAACATGCAGGAGGGTGAAAGGAGGGCAAGGAATAGAGTGAATTGGATCGATGTGGGATACCGGGGTTGACGTGCTGTCAGTGGATTGAATCAGGGCATGTGAAGCGTCTGAGGTAAACCATGGAAAGCTGTGTAGGTATGTATATTTGCGTGTGTGGACTATGTATATACATGTGCATGGGGGTGGGTTGGGCCATTTCTTTCGTCTGTTTCCTTGCGCTACCTCGCAAACGCGGGAGACAGCGACAAAGTATAATAATAATAATAATAATAATAATATATATATATACATATATATATATATATATATATATATATATATATATATATATATATATATATATATATATATATATATATATATATATATGTATTTTTTTTTTTTGCTATGTCGCTGTCTCCCGCGTTTGCGAGGCAGCGCAAGGAAACAGACGAAAGAAATGGCCCAACCCACCCCCATACACATGTATATACATACGTCCACACACGCAAATATACATACCTACACAGCTTTCAATGGTTTATCCCAGACGCTTCACATGCCCTGATTCAATCCACTGACAGCACGTCAACCCCGGTATCCCACATCGATCCAATTCACTCTATTCCTTGCCCTCCTTTCACCCTCCTGCATGTTCAGGCCCCGATCACACAAAATCTTTTTCACTCCATCTTTCCACCTCCAATTTGGTCTCCCACTTCTCCTCGTTCCCTCCACCTCCGACACATATATCCTTTTGGTCAATCTTTCCTCACTCATTCTCTCCATGTGCCCAAACCATTTCAAAACACCCTCTTCTGCTCTCTCAACCACGCTCTTTTTATTTCCACACATCTCTCTTACCCTTTCATTACTTACTCGATCAAACCACCTCACACCACACATTGTCCTCAAACATCTCATTTCCAGCACATCCATCCTCCTGCGCACAACTCTATCCATAGCCCACGCCTCGCAACCATACAACATTGTTGGAACCACTATTCCTTCAAACATACCCATTTTTGCTTTCCGAGATGCTGTTCTCGACTTCCACACATTCTTCAAGGCTCCCAGAATTTTCGCCCCCTCCCCCACCCTATGATTCATTTCCGCTTCCATGGTTCCATCCGCTGACAGATCCACTCCCAGATATCTAAAACACTTTACTTCCTCCAGTTTTTCTCCATTCAAACTTACCTCCCAATTGACTTGACCCTCAACCCTACTGTACCTAATAACCTTGCTCTTATTCACATTTACTCTTAACTTTCTTCTTTCACACACTTTACCAAACTCAGTCACCAGCTTCTGCAGTTTCTCACATGAATCAGCCACCAGCGCTGTATGATCAGCGAACAACAAATGACTCACTTCCCAAGCTTTCTTATCCCCAACATACTTCATACTTGCCCCTCTTTCCAAAACTCTTGTATTCATCTCCCTAACAACCCCATCGATAAACAAATTAAACAACCATGGAGACATCACACACCCCTGCCGCAAACCTACATTCACTGAGAACCAATATATATATATATATATATATATATATATATATATATATATATATATATATATATATATATATATATATATATATATATATATATATATATATATATATCACTATAACCCGGTCGCGTGCATCAAAACCACTAACACACTCATTCAAATGCTCCCAAAACACTTGCCTCTCATGATCTTTCTTCTCATGCCCAGGTGCATATGCACCAATAATCACCCATCTCTCTCCATCAACTTTCAGTTTTACCCATATCAATTGAGAATTTACTTTCTTACTTTCTATCACATACTCCCACAACTGTTTCAGGAGTACTGCTACTCCTTCCCTTGCTCTTGTCCTCTCACTAACCCCTGACTTTACTCCCAAGACATTCCCAAACCATTCTTCCCCTTTACCCTTGAGCTTCGTTTCACTCAGAGCCAAAACATCCAGGTTCCTTTCCTCAAACATACTACCTATCTCTCCTTTTTTCACATCTTGGTTACATCCACACACATTTAGACACCCCAACCTGACTCTACGAGGAGGATGAGCACTCCCCGCGTGACTCCTTACGTTTCCCATTTTTTTTTTTAGAAAGTTAAAAATACAAGTAGGGGAGGATTTCTGGCCCCCCGCTCCCGTCCCCTCTAGTCGCCTTCTACGACACGTGAGGAATGCGTGGGAAGTATTCTTTCACCCCTATCCCCAGGGATAATATATATATATATATATGTATATATATATATATATATATATATATATATATATATATATATATATATATATATATATATATATATATATATATATATATATATATATATATATATATATATATACATACACACACATTTACACATATATATACACACACACACACATATATACACACACATATGTATATATATATATATATATATATATATATATATATATATATATATATATATATATATATATATATATATATAGATATTTTTTTTTTTTTTTTTTTTTTATACTTTGTCGCTGTCTCCCGCGTTTGCGACGTAGCGCAAGGAAACAGACGAAAGAAATGGCCCAACCCCCCCCATACACATATACATACACACGTCCACACACGCAAATATACATACCTACACAGCTTTCCATGGTTTACCCCGGACGCTTCACATGCCTTGATTCAATCCACTGACAGCACGTCAACCCCTGTATACCACATCGCTCCAATTCACTCTATTCCTTGCCCTCCTTTCACCCTCCTGCATGTTCAGGCCCCGATCACACAAAATCCTTTTCACTCCATCTTTCCACCTCCAATTTGGTCTCCCTCTTGTCCTCGTTCCCTCCACCTCCGACACATATATCCTCTTGGTCAATCTTTCCTCACTCATTCTCTCCATGTGCCCAAACCATTTCAAAACACCCTCTTCTGCTCTCTCAACCACGCTCTTTTTATTTCCACACATCTCTCTTACCCTTACGTTACTTACTCGATCAAACCACCTCACACCACACATTGTCCTCAAACATCTCATTTCCAGCACATCCATCCTCCTGCGCACAACTCTATCCATAGCCCACGCCTCGCAGCCATACAACATTGTTGGAACTACTATTCCTTCAAACATACCCATTTTTGCTTTCCGGGATAATGTTCTCGACTTCCACACATTTTTCAAGGCTCCCAAAATTTTCGCCCCCTCCCCCACCCTATGATCCACTTCCGCTTCCATGGTTCCATCCGCTGACAGATCCACTCCCAGATATCTAAAACACTTCACTTCCTCCAGTTTTTCTCCATTCAAACTCACCTCCCAATTGACTTGACCCTCAACCCTACTGTACCTAATAACCTTGCTCTTATTCACATTTACTCTTAACTTTCTTCTTCCACACACTTTACCAAACTCCGTCACCAGCTTCTGCAGTTTCTCACATGAATCCGCCACCAGCGCTGTATCATCAGCGAACAACAACTGACTCACTTCCCAAGCTCTCTCATCCCCAACAGACTTCATACTTGCCCCTCTTTCCAAGACTCTTGCATTTACCTCCCTAACAACCCCATCCATAAACAAATTAAACAACCATGGAGACATCACACACCCCTGCCGCAAACCTACATTCACTGAGAACCAATCACTTTCCTCTCTTCCTACACGTACACATGCCTTACATCCTCGATAAAAACTTTTCACTGCTTCTAACAACTTGCCTCCCACACCATATATTCTTAATACCTTCCACAGAGCATCTCTATCAACTCTATCATATGCCTTCTCCAGATCCATAAATGCTACATACAAATCCATTTGCTTTTCTAAGTATTTCTCGCATACATTCTTCAAAGCAAACACCTGATCCACACATCCTCTACCACTTCTGAAACCACACTGCTCTTCCCCAATCTGATGCTCTGTACATGCCTTCACCCTCTCAATCAATACTCTCCCATATAATTTACCAGGAATACTCAACAAACTTATACCTCTGTAATTTGAGCACTCACTCTTATCCCCTTTGCCTTTGTACAATGGCACTATGCACGCATTCCGCCAATCCTCAGGCACCTCACCATGAGTCATACATACATTAAATAACCTTACCAACCATTCAACAATACAGTCACCCCCTTTTTTAATAAATTCCACTGCAATACCATCCAAACCTGCTGCCTTGCCGGCTTTCATCTTCCGCAAAGCTTTTACTACCTCCTCTCTGTTTACCAAATCATTTTCCCTAACCCTCTCACTTTGCACACCACCTCGACCCAAACACCCTATATCTGCCACTCTGTCATCAGACACATTCAACAAACCTTCAAAATACTCATTCCATCTCCTTCTCACATCACCACTACTTGTTATCACCTCCCCATTTACGCCCTTCACTGAAGTTCCCATTTGCTCCCTTGTCTTACGCACCCTATTTACCTCCTTCCAGAACATCTTTTTATTCTCCCTAAAATTTACTGATAGTCTCTCACCCCAAGTCTCATTTGCCCTTTTTTTTCACCTCTTGCACCTTTCTCTTGACCTCCTGTCTCTTTCTTTTATACTTCTCCCACTCAATTGCATTTTTTCCCTGCAAAAATCGTCCAAATGCCTCTCTCTTCTCTTTCACTAATACTCTTACTTCTTCATCCCACCACTCACTACCCTTTCTAAACAGCCCACCTCCCACTCTTCTCATCCCACAAGCATCTGATATATATATATCAGCGAACAACAACTGACTCACTTCCCAAGCTCTCTCATCCCCAACAGACTTCATACTTGCCCCTCTTTCCAAGACTCTTGCATTTACCTCCCTAACAACCCCATCCATAAACAAATTAAACAACCATGGAGACATCACACACCCCTGCCGCAAACCTACATTCACTGAGAACCAATCACTTTCCTCTCTTCCTACACGTACACATGCCTTACATCCTCGATAAAAACTTTTCACTGCTTCTAACAACTTGCCTCCCACACCATATATTCTTAATACCTTCCACAGAGCATCTCTATCAACTCTATCATATGCCTTCTCCAGATCCATAAATGCTACATACAAATCCATTTGCTTTTCTAAGTATTTCTCACATACATTCTTCAAAGCAAACACCTGATCCACACATCCTCTACCACTTCTGAAACCACACTGCTCTTCCCCAATCTGATGTTCTGTACCTGCCTTCACCCTGTCAATCAATACCCTCCCATATAATTTACCAGGAATACTCAACAAACTTATACCTCTGTAATTTGAGCACTCACTCTTATCCCCTTTGCCTTTGTACAATGGCACTATGCACGCATTCCGCCAATCCTCAGGCACCTCACCATGAGTCATACATACATTAAATAACCTTACCAACCAGTCAACAATACAGTCACCCCCTTTTTTAATAAATTCCACTGCAATACCATCCAAACCTGCTGCCTTGCCGGCTTTCATCTTCCGCAAAGCTTTTACTACCTCTTCTCTGTTTACCAAATCATTTTCCCTAACCCTCTCACTTTGCACACCACCTCGACCCAAACACCCTATATCTGCCACTCTGTCATCAGACACATTCAACAAACCTTCAAAATACTCATTCCATCTCCTTCTCACATCACCACTACTTGTTATCACCTCCCCATTTACGCTCTTCACTGAAGTTCCCATTTGCTCCCTTGTCTTACGCACCCTATTTACCTCCTTCCAGAACATCTTTTTATTCTCCCTAAAATTTACTGATAATCTCTCACCCCAACTCTCATTTGCCCTTTTTTTCACCTCTTGCACCTTTCTCTTGACCTCCTGTCTCTTTCTTTTATACTTCTCCCACTCAATTGCATTTTTTCCCTGCAAAAATCGTCCAAATGCCTCTCTCTTCTCTTTCACTAATACTCTTACTTCTTCATCCCACCACTCACTACACTTTCTAAACAGCCCACCTCCCACTCTTCTCATGCCACAAGCATCTTTTGCGCAATCCATCACTGATTCCCTAAATACATCCCATTCCTCCCCCACTCCCCTTACTTCCATTGTTCTCACCTTTTGTTGTTCGCTGATGATACAGCGCTGGTGGCGGATTCATGTGAGAAACTGCAGAAGCTGGTGACGGAGTTTGGTAAAGTGTGTGGAAGAAGAAAGTTAAGAGTAAATGTGAATAAGAGCAAGGTTATTAGGTACAGTAGGGTTGAGGGTCAAGTCAATTGGGAGGTGAGTTTGAATGGAGAAAAACTGGAGGAAGTGAAGTGTTTTAGATATCTGGGAGTGGATCTGTCAGCGGATGGAACCATGGAAGCGGAAGTGGATCATAGGGTGGGGGAGGGGGCGAAAATTTTGGGAGCCTTGAAAAATGTGTGGAAGTCGAGAACATTATCTCGGAAAGCAAAAATGGGTATGTTTGAAGGAATAGTGGTTCCAACAATGTTGTATGGTTGCGAGGCGTGGGCTATGGATAGAGTTGTGCGCAGGAGGATGGATGTGCTGGAAATGAGATGTTTGAGGACAATGTGTGGTGTGAGGTGGTTTGATCGAGTAAGTAACGTAAGGGTAAGAGAGATGTGTGGAAATAAAAAGAGCTTGGTTGAGAGAGCAGAAGAGGGTGTTTTGAAATGGTTTGGGCACATGGAGAGAATGAGTGAGGAAAGATTGACCAAGAGGATATATGTGTCGGAGGTGGAGGGAACGAGGAGAAGAGGGAGACCAAATTGGAGGTGGAAAGATGGAGTGAAAAGGATTTTGTGTGATCGGGGCCTGAACATGCAGGAGGGTGAAAGGAGGGCAAGGAATAGAGTGAATTGGAGCGATGTGGTATACAGGGGTTGACGTGCTGTCAGTGGATTGAATCAAGGCATGTGAAGCGTCCGGGGTAAACCATGGAAAGCTGTGTAGGTATGTATATTTGCGTGTGTGGACGTGTGTATGTACATGTGTATGGGGGGGGTTGGGCCATTTCTTTCGTCTGTTTCCTTGCGCTACCTCGCAACCGCGGGAGACAGCGACGAGGTATAAAAAAAAAATATATATATATATATGTATATATATATACATATGAAAATGTAAGAAATAATTTAGAAAACTGAAAACTTCTATATTGAAATGAAATTAAAAAGATGAATGTCACATTATGGTTCTACCTCTGGCTATGGAAAAGGGAAATGTATAATTTATTTACACAAACGTCAATAGTATTTTTCACCAATTCAACCACTGTATCATACTGCCTGGTCCACTTCTCTTATCATGAAACTGGAATATTGGCTTATGATGTTTCTCAATTGTCTTCATTACACAAAGTACAACCATATCTTGAATACATGAGGGTAGGTAGTTTATCATCCGCCATAATAAAGCCTTGACAGACCAAAAGTTTATCTAGACCTCAACTTTTCCAGTACATTCATGAAAAACACCTTTTTGCTTTCTATCTCTATCACTTTGAAAAAATGCTCCCTTTGTTCACATTTCAATGAAAGAATAAGCTTCAATATCTAAGCTACATTCTTTTCCAATTTCACAATTTTCTTGTCAGAGCACCATGTATGAAAACTATCACTCCAGTAACACAACTATAAACATTTACTTCCCCTTTAAAAAGTTCTAGGGAAGTCTGTCTCGATACACTGCGGGTCACTCTACCACCTGGCGAAGTTTGTGTTGCAATGGTTCTTAATTCACAAAAGTGGTAGCATCACTGGTGGGCGGATGAACACTCTCATCATCCCATATCAAGGCAACCCTCTCCACATGTGGTGCAGTTGCCCGTTCTGCTTCTTCCTGTTCTTCTTTCTTGCGTTCCTAAACTAGATGAAAACGATGAGGTGGAGATTCTTTAGGTGATTCTGAATTACTTGGTATCGTTTCTTCTGTTGTTGTTAAATTCATTGTTGGTTCTGTTACCTGAACAAAAGTCAGAGATGTAACTGTGCTGGTCACAAAATTTGACCCGTGCATCATTCTGCAAGACTCCTGGATCTGGCATGATGGTCTGCCCTTTCAATTGCCGAGGTACACAGAGGTGCTCATCAATTGGTGACCAAAGTCCACCTTTAGACGCCTTCAAAGTTTCATAGAGTGAAAATCCCTTCATACCCCGCTGAGATATCATATACCACTGGCCCCGGAACTTAAGGTTTTGAATCTGGCTGCTACCTAAATCTGCAAGGATATTCTTTGCCATAGGGCCTAAGTTCCGTGAAGCCTCATCAAAAGTCATGGCAATAAGAATGTCTCCCTCTCGTACTTCACGCAAAAGGAACAATTCCATCTCACTGGAGTCCATTGCATAAGTATCAAAGCGACGAGCATTTACAGCTTTCAATCGATGCACATCAACAACCACCATGTTCATTCCTCGTCCACCATTATTGATGTCTTTTTGGATAACATATTTTCCTGACACACATATTTTTGGAATGTCATCTTTACTTTTCCCACTGTATATATGAACAGGGAAGTGATTATGAGGACAAACGTAATACAGACCACAATTTGGCAAGATTTCTCCAACCTGCATGTACTGGGATACTACCCGCTCTCCATGATCTTGAAATGGGAATGGAATTGATGAATTTGCATGATAAAATTCCAGTGTATGAACTGGAGGTGATCCAAAGAAGAACTCATATATCCCATATAACCCGGGTTATAGTGATGGGTGATTTGAATGCAAAGGTGAGTAATGTGGCAGTTGAGGGAATAATTGGTATACATGGGGTGTTCAGTGTTGTAAATGAAAATGGTGAAGAGCTTGTAGATTTATGTGCTGAAAAAGGACTGGTGATTGGGAATACCTGGTTTAAAAAGCGAGATATACATAAGTATACGTATGTAAGTAGGAGAGATGGCCAGAGAGCGTTATTGGATTACGTGTTAATTGACAGGCGTGCGAAAGAGAGACTTTTGGATGTAAATGTGCTGAGAGGTGCAACTGGAGGGATGTCTGATCATTATCTTGTGGAGGCTAAGATGAAGATTTGTATGGGTTTTCAGAAAAGAAGAGTGAATGTTGGGATGAAGAGGGTGGTGAGAGTAAGTGAGCTTGGGAAGGAGACTTGTGTGAGGAAGTACCAGGAGAGACTGAGTACAGAATGGAAAAAGGTGAGAACAATGGAAGTAAGGGGAGTGGGGGAGGAATGGGATGTATTTAGGGAATCAGTGATGGATTGCGCAAAAGATGCTTGTGGCATGAGAAGCGTGGGAGGTGGGTTGATTAGAAAGGGTAGTGAGTGGTGGGATGAGGAAGTAAGATTATTAGTGAAAGAGAAGAGAGAGGCATTTGGACGATTTTTGCAGGGAAAAAATGCAATTGAGTGGGAGATGTATAAAAGAAAGAGACAGGATGTCAAGAGAAAGGTGCAAGAGGTGAAAAAGAGGGCAAATGAGAGTTGGGGTGAGAGAGTATCATTAAATTTTAGGGAGAATAAAAAGATGTTCTGGAAGGAGGTAAATAAAGTGCGTAAGACAAGGGAGCAAATGGGAACTTCAGTGAAGGGCGCAAATGGGGAGGTGATAACAAGTAGTGGTGATGTGAGAAGGAGATGGAGTGAGTATTTTGAAGGTTTGTTGAATGTGTTTGATGATAGAGTGGCAGATATAGGGTGTTTTGGTCAAGGTGGTGTGCAAAGTGAGAGGGTTGGGGAAAATGATTTGGTAAACAGAGAAGAGGTAGTAAAAGCTTTGCGGAAGATGAAAGCCGGCAAGGCAGCAGGTTTGGATGGTATTGCAGTGGAATCTATTAAAAAAGGGGGTGACTGTATTGTTGACTGGTTGGTAAGGTTATTTAATGTATGTATGACTCATGGTGAGGTGCCTGAGGATTGGCGGAATGCGTGCATAGTGCCATTGTACAAAGGCAAAGGGGATAAGAGTGAGTGCTCAAATTATAGAGGTATAAGTTTGTTGAGTATTCCTGGTAAATCATATGGGAGGGTATTGATTGAGAGGGTGAAGGCATGTACAGAGCATCAGATTGGGGAAGAGCAGTGTGGTTTCAGAAGTGGTAGAGGATGTGTGGATCAGGTGTTTGCTTTGAAGAATGTATGTGAGAAATACTTAGAAAAGCAAATGGATTTGTATGTAGCATTTATGGATCTGGAGAAGGCATATGATAGAGTTGATAGAGATGCTCTGTGGAAGGTATTAAGAATATATGGTGTGGGTGGCAAGTTGTTAGAAGCAGTGATAAGTTTTTATCGAGGATGTAAGGCATGTGTGCGTGTAGGAAGAGAGGAAAGTGATTGGTTCTCAGTGAATGTAGGTTTGCGGCAGGGGTGTGTGATGTCTCCATGGTTGTTTAATTTGCTTATCGATGGGGTTGTTAGGGAGGTGAATGCAAGAGTTTTGGAAAGAGGGGCAAAAATGAAGTCTGTTGTGGATGAGAGAGCTTGGGAAGTGAGTCAGTTGTTGTTCGCTGATGATACAGCGCTGGTTGCTGATTCATGTGAGAAACTGCAGAAGCTGGTGACTGAGTTTGGTAAAGTGTGTGAAAGAAGAAAGTTAAGAGTAAATGTGAATAAGAGCAAGGTTATTAGGTACAGTAGGGTTGAGGGTCAAGTCAATTGGGAGGTAAGTTTGAATGGAGAAAAACTGGAGGAAGTAAAGTGTTTTAGATATCTGGGAGTGGATCTGGCAGCGGATGGAACCATGGAAGCGGAAGTGAATCATAGGGTGGGGAAGGGGGCGAAAATCCTGGGAGCCTTGAAGAATGTGTGGAAGTCGAGAACAGCATCTCGGAAAGCAAAAATGGGTATGTTTGAAGGAATAGTGGTTCCAACAATGTTGTATGGTTGCGAGGCGTGGGCTATGGATAGAGTTGTGCGCAGGAGGGTGGATGTGCTGGAAATGAGATGTTTGAGGACAATGTGTGGTGTGAGGTGGTTTGATCGAGTAAGTAATGTAAGGGTAAGAGATATGTGTGGATATAAAAAGAGCGTGGTTGAGAGAGCAGAAGAGGGTGTTTTGAAATGGTTTGGGCGCATGGAGAGAATGAGTGAGGAAAGATTGTCCAAGAGTATATATGTGTCGGAGGTGGAGGGAACGAGGAGAAGTGGGAGACCAAATTGGAGGTGGAAAGATGGAGTGAAAAAGATTTTGTGTGATCGGGGCCTGAACATGCAGGAGGGTGAAAGGCGGGCAAGGAATAGAGTGAATTGGATCGATGTGGTATACCGGGGTTGACGTGCTGTCAGTGGATTGAATCAGGGCATGTGAAGCGTCTGGGGTAAACCATGGAAAGCTGTGTAGGTATGTATATTTGCGTGTGTGGACGTGTATTTATATACATGTGTATGGGGGTGGGTTGGGCCATTTCTTTCGTCTGTTTCCTTGCGCTACCTCGCAAACGCGGGAGACAGCGACAAAGCAAAAAAAAAAGGAAAATATATATATATATATATATATATATATATATATATATATATATATATATATATATATATATATATATATATATATATATATATATATATCCCATTTTCGCTTTCCGAGATAATGTTCTCGACTTCCACACATTCTTCAAGGCTCCCAGGATTTTCGCCTCCTCCCCCACCCTATGATTCACTTCCGCTTCCATGGTTCCATCCGCTGCCAGATCCACTCCCAGATATCTAAAACACTTTACTTCCTCCAGTTTTTCTCCATTCAAACTTACCTCCCAATTGACTTGACCCTCAACCCTACTGTACCTAATAACCTTGCTCTTATTCACATTTACTCTTAACTTTCTTCTTTCACACACTTTACCAAACTCAGTCACCAGCTTTTGCAGTTTCTCACATGAATCAGCCACCAGCGCTGAATCATCAGCGAACAACAACTGACTCACTTCCCAAGCTCTCTCATCCCCCACAGACCTCACACTTGCCCCTCCTTCCAAAACTCCTGCATTCACCTCCCCAACAACCCCATCCACAATATGGTGTGGGAGGCAAGTTGTTAGAAGCAGTGAAAAGTTTTTATCGAGGATGTAAGGCATGTGTACGTGTAGGAAGAGAGGAAAGTGATTGGTTCTCAGTGAATGTAGGTTTGCGGCAGGGGTGTGTGATGTCTCCATGGTTGTTTAATTTGTTTATGGATGGGGTTGTTAGGGAGGTGAATGCAAGAGTTTTGGAAAGAGGGGCAAGTATGAAGTCTGTTGGGGATGAGAGAGCTTGGGAAGTGAGTCAGTTGTTGTTCGCTGATGATACAGCGCTGGTGGCTGATTCATGTGAGAAACTGCAGAAGCTGGTGACTGAGTTTGGAAAAGTGTGTGGAAGAAGAAAGTTAAGAGTAAATGTGAATAAGAGCAAGGTTATTAGGTACAGTAGGGTTGAGGGTCAAGTCAATTGGGAGGTGAGTTTGAATGGAGAAAAACTGGAGGAAGTGAAGTGTTTTAGATATCTGGGAGTGGATCTGGAAGCGGATGGAACCATGGAAGCGGAAGTGGATCATAGGGTGGGGGAGGGGGCGAAAATCCTGGGGGCCTTGAAGAATGTGTGGAAGTCGAGAACATTATCTCGGAAAGCAAAAATGGGTATGTTTGAAGGAATAGTGGTTCCAACAATGTTGTATGGTTGCGAGGCGTGGGCTATGGATTGAGTTGTGCGCAGGAGGATGGATGTGCTGGAAATGAGATGTTTGAGGACAATGTGTGGTGTGAGGTGGTTTGATCGAGTGAGTAACGTAAGGGTAAGAGAGATGTGTGGAAATAAAAAGAGCGTGGTTGAGAGAGCAGAAGAGGGTGTTTTGAAGTGGTTTGGGCACATGGAGAGGATGAGTGAGGAAAGATTGACCAAGAGGATATATGTGTCGGAGGTGTAGGGAACAAGGAGAAGAGGGAGACCAAATTGGAGGTGGAAAGATGGAGTGAAAAAGATTTTGTGTGATCGGGGCCTGAGCATGCAGGAGGGTGAAAGGAGGGCAAGCAATAGAGTGAATTGGAGCGATGTGGTATACCGGGGTTGACGTGCTGTCAGTGGATTGAAGCAGGGCATGTGAAGCGTCTGGGGTAAACCATGGAAAGCTGTGTAGGTATGTATATTTGCGTGTGTGGACGTATGTATATACATGTGTATGGCGGGGGGGGTTGGGCCATTTCTTTCGTCTGTTTCCTTGCGCTACCTCGCAAACGCGGGAGACAGCGACAAAGTATAATAAAAAAAAAAATAATATATATATATATATATATATATATATATATATATATATATATATATATATATATATATATATATATATATATGTATATATATATTAGGCTGTTGCTGTTTGTATGAGCATTGTAAAATTGCGTGATAGTATACAGGTTGATGTACATTAAATAAGTTGTATACGAAGCCAGAATGTGATTTCTGTCATATTGTCTTAGTGATGCACGTGTGCTGCTTTCGGTATATATCATTCCGTCTGTCTGACCACGAAAAACGTTTACATTACGAAAGTCTCTGAGTGTACGACATCAGCCTTTGCTAATTACTTCTTCGCTCATTAGCGTTGCATAGTCTATATCCGCATTACTTTGCTTGTGATGTCATTGATATAGGAGAATATCCAGCGTTTACCTTTATGTATAGGCTGCCGCTATATCTTAACAGTGAATGAAGAAATATACAAAATATACATAAATAACTTGCATTTTATAATATAAAATGTACATTACATATCTTACGCTAGACTTTTTTATGACAGGGTTTTATCTGAAAATGTCAGTCACTTATGAAGTTCTTTGGGATATGCCACTGAAACCTTGGCATTAACAAACTTAAGATACATTCACGTTCCAACACTACCGTGGAAGACCTTCTGTTAGGAGGTGGTTCAAGTGTCATGATAATTACTTCACCTGATATCAAGGAAGAATTTCTTTCTTTCAAGATCTGTATTGTTCTCTTTACACAATGTTTAACATCGCTTTTGAGAAGTCTGATCGTTGTTATGAGTGTGTCACTTTAGAAAGGTGCTCCATGTGTGTTTCTTGCTGTTTAATTGTATTTCTTTCCAGTTTGTGTCTCATTCTTGTTCGCAGCTAAATCTCGCCAGTGGTGCAAGTCCTTCTTGGCGAGTTCTTCGTGATGGCGGAGGTCATTGCCACCCTTCACAATCCCCTGGCTGTCCTTCGTCTTATCGCCCTGCAGGTGGCCCGCGTCAGGGGTGCTGCTCACTTCATGGCCGCGGAGGGAGTCAGGACGCTGTGCCGGGGGTAAACATTGCGTCAGTGACTTAGATACAGGAAATGGAAACTGAAGTCGAAGAAAACATCTGTAACGTCAGTTGTAGTGATAACCTGTCTGTTATATAACAAGTATGCATGATTGAGGAAATGATTGAGGAAATATTTGACTAACAATCATATGCTCAAAGAGCAAAGTGATGACCGAGGACACCATAAGCAATGACTAAAAGCTGAACAACTTTCTTAAGATGATATTCTGTAACCGATAAAATTTCTGATAATCTGGAATTGGCATCTGTAAAAGAAATGTGCATCGGTTAATTCCTGTAGACAATACAGAACTTATTAAACGCACACATACAAACACACACACACACTTCGAGCTTCATTACTGTTGCCTGTATTACTTTGAGGGATGTGTTTGAGACCTGTAGTGCTGCCTGAGCCAAGATAGTCTGGTATGGACTCAGTCATAGGAATGTACCAAGACCAGTCAGTCATAACCAAAGATACAAACACCTGACGAGTATATGGAAACACCAGGGAACGGATGATCTTATGGGACAGTTAAGGAGCAGGACCAGAGGGTAACAACTATGGCTGGAGTTGATAAAACAGGAAATATTGCAAGGATAAGGAAAGGAGTCATGAGATAAGAAAAGACTTTCAAGAATTGAGAAACATAATTTTTGAGTGTAGGCAAAAACTGAGTATATTGGAGGGGGTTCAGGAAATACAAAGATTAGAAGAAGGAAAGAGAAACCACGAGAAAGAAACAAATAGAAACTCTTTTACTTGTATTAGAGGTTGTTTAGTTAGACGAAAAAACTAAAACGCACACAGATTCTATGGACAGTGGTGGGCAGGAAGATGCAGAGGGAGCAATATCGATAGCTGTTCAGAAGGAGGAAAGAACAAAAGTACGAACAGAATCTACTAACAGTAGTGGGCGGGGAGGTTTAGAAGCAGCAATCTCAGCAACTGACCGACAGATGCAGAGCATGAAGAGTGAAGGAGAGAGGCATACACCCGGGGTCATACAAACAGAGGTACACAGCAAATTAAGAGAAGGTATTGAAAAATAATGTGCATCTTTAGAGATTAAGTATTGGAGGTAGTTATGGGCTAGTTGATGGAAGGTTTATAAAACTAAAAGAGAGATTCTAAAGAAAGTCATAGACACAGAGGCTGATACTTCTATTCTGAAGATTTTGCTGAAAGTGGGTGGCACCAAAATTAGAAAGATTAATAAAGCAAGAAATTGATAAATTGATAAACGTAAATCATTCATTGCTTTTGGCTTAGATCATATTCCTCTTAAGGCAAAAAGAGGAAAGAAAGAGGAATACTTATTAAAAGATAACGGGAGGCTATGGGATTTCCAGATGCAATTTCGGTGAAAAAGAAAAAAAAAAAATGGAGGCAATGATGAAGCCGTAAGGGAGTGATTAGTTACGGTTACGTTTGGCTTGTAGTCATCTAGCCAGGATGTATGTAGGAAAGCTAATAAACTTAAAGGGATGGTGGAATTCAGTGGGATATTCCTCAGATGTGATAAATCAAAGGATGAGATGGAGGAAAGCAAAGAGCACAATCAGAAAACAAAAACCCGGCGTTGTCACACGAGGCAATACGGTGAGTAGCACAGCCAGCAATGCGGAGGAGGCAGGGGTGTAAGGAAATGGCAATGGTAGGCTGCGAGTAATGATTTATTGTTGATGTGTCTAATAGTGAGTGAAAGCGAGTTAGAATTCAAAGATCACATAAGGGAAAGTGCACTTGAGTCGTTGGATTTGTGGAAACAAAGTGTACTATGGATAGAGGGTACACAATAAGGTAGGAAGAAAAGAAAAGCCAAAGGAGGAGGAAGACTGCCTCTCTTAATAAGAGCCATCCTGACATGTCAAGAAATAGTAGAAATTGGCCCATGTAGACGATACTTAACTGGAAGGTTAATTCTAAGGAAGATGTGCATAGTGGTGCTAACATTGTTTAATCCTTCAAACAATTGTGAAGATCCAGAACAAATATACAAATATAACAACAGTGGATGTCAGTGTCTTAGATATCTGGGAGTGGACCTGGCAACAAATGGGGCCATGGAAGCGGAAGTGAGTCATAGGGTGGGGGAGGGGGCGGAGGTTCTGGGAGCGGTGAAGATTCTGTGGAAAGAGAGAACGTTATCTTGGAAAGCAAAAATGGGTATTTTTGGAGAAATAGTGGATCTAACAATAATATATAGTTGCGGAGCATGGGCGGAGGCACATAGATTTGTTAGAAATGAAATGTTTGAGGACAATAAGTGGTGTAAGGTGGTTTGATCGAGTGAGTAATGAAAGGGTAAGAGAGATGTGTGGCAAGAAGAGTGTGGTTGAAAGAGAAGAAGAGGGTGTGTTGAAATGGTTTGGACATATGGAGAAAATGAGTGAGGAAAAGGTTGACAAAGAAGATATATCTATCAGAAATGGAGGGAACTACGAGAATAGGGGGACTAAATTGGATGTGGAAGGATAAAGTGAAAAAGATTTTGAGCAACTGGGGCCTGAACAAACAGGAGGGTGAAAGGCGTGCACGATATAGAATGAATTGGAACGATGCGGTATAATGGGGTATACGTGCCGTCAATGGACTGAATTAGGAAATGTGAACCATCTAGGTATACCATGGAAAGGTCTGTGGGGCCTGGACGTGAATAGGGAGTTGTGGTTTAGATGCATTACACAAAACAGGTAAGGAATGAGGGTGTGTATATATATATATATATATATATATATTTTATTTTTTTTTATTATACTTTGTCGCTGTCTCCCGCGTTTGCGAGGTAGCGCAAGGAAACAGACGAAAGAAATGGCCCAACCCACCCCCATACACATGCATATACATACGTCCACACACGCAAATATACATACCTACACAGCTTTCCATGGTTTACCCCAGACGCTTCACATGCCTTGATTCAATCCACTGACAGCACGTCAACCCCGGTATACCACATCGTTCCAATTCACTCTATTCCTTGCCCTCCTTTCACCCTCCTGCATGTTCAGGCCCCGATCACACAAAATCTTTTTCACTCCATCTTTCCACCTCCAATTTGGTCTCCCTCTTCTCCTCGTTCCCTACACCTCCGACACATATATCCTCTTGGTCAATCTTTCCTCACTCATTCTCTCCATGTGCCTAAACCACTTCAAAACACCCTCTTCTGCTCTCTCAACCACGCTCTTTTTATTTCCACACATCTCTCTTACCCTTATGTTACTCACTCGATCAAACCACCTCACACCACACATTGTCCTCAAACATCTCATTTCCAGCACATCCATCCTCCTGCGCACAACTCTATCCATAGCCCACGCCTCGCAACCATACAACATTGTTGGAACCACTATTCCTTCAAACATACCCATTTTTGCTTTCCGAGATAATATTCTCGACTTCCACACATTCTTCAAGGCCCCCAGAATTTTCGCCCCCTCCCCCACCCTATGATCCACTTCCGCTTCCATGGTTCCATCCGCTGCCAGATCCACTCCCAGATATCTAAAACACTTCACTTCCTCCAGTTTTTCTCCATTCAAACTCACCTCCCAATTGACTTGACCCTCAACCCTACTGTACCTAATAAACTTGCTCTTATTCACATTTACTCTCAACTTTCTTCTTCCACACACTTTACCAAACTCAGTCACCAGCTTCTGCAGTTTCTCACATGAATCAGCCACCAGCGCTGTATCATCAGCGAACAACAACTGACTCACTTCCCAAGCTCTCTCATCCCCAACAGACTTCATACTTGCCCCTCTTTCCAAAACTCTTGCATTTACCTCCCTAACAACCCCATCCATAAACAAATTAAACAACCATGGAGACATCACACACCCCTGCCGCAAACCTATATATATATATATATATGATTCATGTGAGAAACTGCAGAAGCTGGTGACTGAGTTTGGTAAAGTGTGTGGAAGAAGAAAGTTAAGAGTAAATGTGAATAAGAGCAAGGTTATTAGGTACAGTCGGGTTGAGGGTCAAGTCAATTGGGAGGTGAGTTTGAATGGAGAAAAACTGGAGGAAGTGAAGTGTTTTAGATATCTGGGAGTGGATCTGGCAGCGGATGGAACCATGGAAGCGGAAGTGGATCATAGGGTGGGGGAGGGGGCGAAAATTCTGGGGGCCTTGAAGAATGTGTGGAAGTCGAGAACATTATCTCGGAAAGCAAAAATGGGTATGTTTGAAGGAATAGTGGTTCCAACAATGTTGTATGGTTGCGAGGCGTGGGCTATGGATAGAGTTGTGCGCAGGAGGATGGATGTGCTGGAAATGAGATGTTTGAGGACAATGTGTGGTGTGAGGTAGTTTGATCGAGTGAGTAACATAAGGGTAAGAGAGATGTGTGGAAATAAAAAGAGCGTGGTTGAGAGAGCAGAAGAGGGTGTTTTGAAGTGGTTTGGGCACATGGAGAGAATGAGTGAGGAAAGATTGACCAAGAGGATATATGTGTCGGAGGTGGAGGGAACGAGGAGAAGAGGGAGACCAAATTGGAGGTGGAAAGATGGAGTGAAAAAGATTTTGTGTGATCGGGGCCTGAACATGCAGGAGGGTGAAAGGAGGGCAAGGAATAGAGTGAATTGGAACGATGTGGTATACCGGGGTTGACGTGCTGTCAGTGGATTGAATCAAGGCATGTGAAGCGTCTGGGGTAAACCATGGAAAGCTGTGTAGGTATGTATATTTGCGTGTGTGGACGTATGTATATACATGTGTATGGGGGGAGGTTGGGCCATTTCTTTCGTCTGTTTCCTTGCGCTACCTCGCAAACGCGGGAGACAGCGACAAAGTATAATAAAAAATAAAATAATATATATATATATATATATATATATATATATATATATATATATATATATATATATATATATATATATATATATATTTGAAAGGATCACAATTTTGCGCGTGAACAAATATATTCCTAAGAATCCACGGGGAAAATGAAACACGATAAGTTTCCAAGTGCATTTTCATGTAATAATCGTATCGTTAGGGGAGATACAAGAGAGAAATATAAGTCAGCTGATATACAACGAAGAGACGCACCTAGAACACCATTTAGTAAACACGTGATTTTCCAAGACAGACAACGAGAGTATCATAAACTACTATGTGGACAAGAAGGGGAATTGTTTACAAAATTTATGGACAATAAAGCTATTTAATTTGTATAGACCTTCACTGATAGAAGGTTATAATTTTGTGTGTGTGTGTGTGTGTGTGTATATATATATATATATATATATATATATATATATATATATATATATATATATATATATATATATATATATATATATATATATATATATATAGATAGATAGATAGATAGATAGATAGAGTTGTACGGAGGATGGTGGATGTGTTGGAAATGAGATGTTTGAGGACAATATGTGGCGTGAGGGGGTTTGATCGAGTAAGTAATGAAAGGATAAGAGAGATGTATGGTAATAAAAAGAGTGTGGTTGAGAGAGCAGAAGTGGGTGTTTTGAAATGGTTTGGTCATATGGAGAGAATGGGTGAGGAAAGATTGACAAAGAGGATATATGAGTCCGAAGTGGAGGGAACGAGAAGTGGGAGACCAAATTGGAGGTGGAAAGATGGAGTGAAAAAGATTTTGAATGATCAGGGCCTGAACATGCAGGAGGGTTAAAGGTGTACAAGGAATAGAGTGAATTGGAACGATGTGTATACCGGGGTCGACGTGCTGTCAATGGATTGAACCAGGGCATGTGAAGCGTCTGGGGTAAACCATGGAAAGTTCTGTGGGGCCTGGATGTAGAAAAGGAGCTGAGGTTTCGGTGCATTATACATGACAGCTAGAGACTGAGTGTGAACGAATGTGGCCTTTGTTGTCTTTTCCTAGTGCTACCTCGCGCACATGTGGGGGGAGAGGGTTGTCATAAGGGCAGACAATATGAATTATGTACATGTATATGTATGTATATGTCTGTGTGTGTATACATATGTATACGTTGAGATGTATAGGTATGAATATGTGCGTGTGTGGACGCATGTGTATATACATGTGTATATGGGTCGGTTAGGCCATTCTTTAGTCTGTTTCCTTGCGATACCTCGCTAACGCGGGAGACAGCGACAAAGTATTATAAACAAATGAAATATATATATATATATATATATATATATATATATATATATATATATATATATATATATATATATATATATATATATATATATATATATATATATATATATATATATATATATGTATTATCCCTGGGGATAGGGGATTAAGAATACTTCCCACGTATTCCCTGCGTGTCGTAGAAGGCGACTAAAAGGGGAGGGAGCGGGGGGCTGGAAATCCTTCCCTCTCGGTTTTTTTTTTTTTTTTTTTTCAAAAGAAGGAACAGAGAATTGGGCCAGGTGAGGGTATTCCCTCAAAGGCCCAGTCCTCTGTTCTTAACGCTACCTCGCTAATGCGGGAAATGGCGAATAGTTTGAAAGAAAAAAGATATATATGTATATATATATATATATATATATATATATATATATATATATATATATATATATATATATATATATATATATATATATGTATATATATATTACTTAGTACAGGTAGTCTATCAATGGAATTTTTTTTAAACGAAATCACTATAAGGATATATTACCTTCTAATGCAATTTGGTTTAGGTATAGGAATGATTTTCTTTGATTTTGGCCAACAAATGAAAATTTACAAATATTTCTCCCCTTACTTAACAATTTAGTACCTTCCATCAAATTTTCTGTAGAAAATGAGAATAATGGTATGCTACCATTATTAGAAGGCATGATCATAGGCAAGGAAACAAGTTTAACTTTAGCATATACAGAAAACGTACTAATGTATGCTCATATATCCGTTATTACTCACCTCAACATGACAGAGTTGAATTATCATCATTTCAATCTATGTTCCTTAAGGCATTACGTATTTGCAGTCCAGAGTATATTGATGATGAGTTTGAGAAGATATATTCTATTGGATCTAAGTAAAGTACCCTGGATCTTTCATTGATAAATCCCTTAAGTTAGCAAAGAAATCATTTTATAGAGTTGAGCCCAAACCCTCCATTATTGACACTAAAAATCATTTAGTTCTCCCTTCTAATTATAATTTTACTTTACTTCCCATGTTGCTTAAATCTTTTAATGTAAATGCTGCCTTCAGCAACAATAATACTATAAAGAATA
>NC_092229.1:35387583-35570083 GCF_036320965.1 Panulirus ornatus
CACTTGTGCGCGAGGTTAGCGTAGGAAAAGACAACAAAGGCCACGTTCGTTCACACTACAGTCTCGAGCTTGTCATGTATCATGCACCGAAAACTCAGCTCCTTTTTTACATTCCAGGCCCCACAGAACTTTCCATGGTTACCCCACCAGACGTTCTACATGCCTGGTTCAATCCATTGACAGCACGTCGACCCCGGAATACACATCGTTCCAATTCACTCTATTCCTTGTACACTTACTCCCCCTGCATATGTTCAGGCCCTGTATCAAAATTTTATCACTCCTTCTTTCCCACCAATTTGGTCTCCACTTCTCGTTCCCTCCACTTCTGACTCATATATCCTCTTTGTCACTCTTTCCTCACTATTCTCTCCATGTGACCAAAACCATTTCAAAAACACCACTTCTGCTCTCTCAACACACCTCTTTTTATTACCATACACCTCTCTTATCCTTTCATTACTTACTAGATCAAACCCCCTCACGCCACATATTGTCATCAAAACATCTCATTTCCAACCATCACACCATCCTCCGTACAAACTCTAATCTATCTATCTATCTATCTATCTATATATTTATATTTATATATATATATATATATATATATATATATATATTTATATATATATATTATATATATATATATAATCTATATGCACACAAACACACACACACACAAAATTATAACCTTCTATCAGTGAAGAGTCTTACAATTTTTAAATAGCTTTATTGTCCATAAATTTTGTAAACAATTCCCCTTCTTGTACACATAGTAGTTAGGCTACTCTCGTTGTCCTGTCTGGAAAATACGTGTTTACTAAATGGTGTTTCTAGGTGCGTCTCTTCGTTGTATTTCAGTCCTGACGTATATTCCTCTTTGTATCTCCCCTAATGATACGATTATTACATGAAAATGCACTTAGGAAACTTATCGTGTTTCATTTTCCCCGTGGATTCTTAGGATTATTATTTGTTTTCACGCGCAAAAAATTGTGATCCTTTCAAATATATATATATATATAATAATATTTATATATATATATAATATTATATTATATATATATATATATATATTTTTTTTTTTTTTTTTTTTTTTTTTTTTTTTTTATACTTTGTCGCGTCTTCCCGCGTTTGCGAGTAGCGCAGGAAAGGAAACAGACGAAAGAAATGGCCCAACCCCCCCCACATACTAAAGAAATACGTCCTCACACGCAAATATACATACCTACACAGCTTTACATGGTTTACCCCAGACGCTTCACATGCCTTGATTCAATCCACTGACAGCACGGTCAACCCTTCGTATTACCACATCGCTCCACATTCACTCTATGCCTTGCCTCCTTTCACCCTCCTGCTTGTTCAGGCCCCGATCACACAAAATCTTTTTCACTCCATCTCTTCCACATCCAATTTGGTCTCACTCTTCTCCTCTTTCCCCTCTCCTCCGACACATTAATTCCTCTGGTCAATATTTTCCTCATCATTCTCTCATGTTCCAATCCATTTCAAACAACCTCTTCTGCTCTCTCAACCACGCTCTTTTTATTTCCACACATTCTCTAACCCTTACGTTACTCACTCGCTCAAACCACCTCCCACCAACACATTGTCCTCAAACATCTCTCATTTCCTAGACTCATCCATCCTCCTTGCGCACATCTCTATCCATAGCCCACGCCCTCGCAACCATACAACATTGTTGGTATACCCACTAACCTTCAAATTACCCTTTTTGCTTTCCGAGATAATGTTCTCGACTTCCACACGATTTTTCAAGGCTCCCAAAATTTTCGCCACCCTCCCCACTCTATGATCTACTTCACGCTTCCATGGTTCCATCCGCTGACAAGATCCACTCCCTGATTCTAAAACACTTCACTTCCTCCAATTTTTCTCCATTCAAACTCACCTCCAATTATATATACTTTTTGCCCATTTCCTGCGTCACACGAGGTTAGCACGGGGAAACAGCGAAGAAAAGACACATCCTCTCACATCGATTTTATGTATACATGTGCCAAACCAACCCCCCCCCCCAACCGGTATATATACCTATCTTACTTATAAATACTTTTACACATACGTATTCACATGTACATATTCATATTTGTTCGCTTTAATTCATTCCCGTACGCGACCCGCCTTAGGAAACAGACATTAATGTTTGAAGGAAAGGATATGAAGATAGATTATACATTTCTTCCTCTTCCTCCACCCGATTGGTTCAACGTCTGCGGCGTCTGTGCCAAGAAGCAGATGACGATATTAACACCATCATTCTTACCCGTTTTGGTGTAAGGCATCTAAACCACCAAATACCTATTCACGTCCAGGCCACACAGTCCTTTCCACATGGGTATACCTATGTTGGTTAACATTTCCTAATTCAGTCCATTGACGGCTCGTAGACCCCATCATTTACCGCATCGTTCCAATTCATTTTATCGTGCACGCCTTTCACCCTCCTCTTTGTTCAAGGCCCCTGTGCTCAAAAATCTTTTCAACTTTATCCTTCCACATCCTATTTAGTCCCCTATTTCGTAGTTCCATCCTGTTCTGATTGATATATCTTCTTTGTCATCCTTTTCCTCTTCATTTTCTCCATTTGTCCAAACTATTTCAACACACCCTCTTCTTCATCTTTTAAACATCACGCTTCTTGCCTCAATCTCTCTTACCATTTCATTACTCACTCGATCAAAACACCTTACACCACTTATGGTCCTCAAAAATTTCATGTTCTAACAAATCTATTGTGCCTCAGCCCATGCTCGCAACTTTATTTTATGTTTGATCCCTATTTCTCCCCAAAAATACCCATTTTTGCTTTCCCAAGATTATCGTTCTCTTTTCCACAGATTCTTCACCGCTCCCAGAACCTTCGCCCCAGCCCCACCCTATGACTCACTTCCGCTCCATGGCCCCATTTGTTGCCAGGTCCACTCCCAGTTAATCTAAGACACTGACATTCCACTGTTGTTTTAATTTGTTAATTTGTTCTGGATCTTCACAATAGTTTGAGGATTAAACCATTGTTTGCACACTATGCACATTCTTTTCCTTAGGAATAACCTTCAGTTTTGTATGTCTACATGGCCAATTTCTACATATTCTTGGGAATGTCAGGATGGCTCTTATTAAAGGGATGAGGCAGTATTCCGCCTCTTTGGCTTTTCTTTTCTTCCTACCTTATTGTGTACCTCTACCCATTGTACACTTTGTTTCCACATAATCCATACGACTCAAGTTCTCTTTCCATTTATTTGAGTCTTTTGATGTAATTCTAATCGCGTTCACTCTCTATTAGACACATCAACAATAAATCATTACTCGCGCCTACCATTGCCATTTGCCTTACACACTGCATCCTCCGCATTACTGGCTGTGCTACTCACGTATTGGCTTCGTGTGAGTAACGACGGGTTTTTGTTTTTCTGATTGTGCTCTTTGCTTTCCTCCTTTCCTTTGATTTCTCACATCTGAGGGTAATATCCCACTGAAGTCCACCATCCCTTATGTTTATTAGCTTTCCTACTTACATCTGGCTAGATGACTACAAGACCAAAACGTTAAACACGTAACTAATTACTCCCTTACAGGCTTCTTCATTGCCTCCATTTTTTTTTCTTTCACCGAAATTGCATCTGGAAATCCCCATTTGCCTCCCGTTATCTTTTAATAAGTTATTCCTCTTTCTTTCCTCATTTTCCCTTAAGAGAATATGATCTAAGCCAAAAGCATGAATGATTTGACGTTTAATCATTTTATCAATTTCTTGCTTTATTAATCTTTTAATTTTGTGCCACCCCACTTTCAGCAAAAATCTTCTGGATAGAGCTCAGCCTACTGCGTCTATGACTTTTCTTTAGAATCTCTCTTTTAGTTGTTATAATCCCTTCCATCAACTAGCCCATAAACTACCTCCAATACTTAATTCTCTAAAGATGCACATTATTTTTCAATTCTTTTTTTTTTTTTTTTTTTTTTTGCTTTGTCGCTGTCTCCCGCGTTTGCGAGGTGCGCAAGGAAACGACGAAAAGAAATGGCACCAACCCCCCCCCCATACTCATGTACATACTTCCACACAAGAAAATAGACATACCTCACAGCTTTCCATGGTTTTACACCAAGACGCTTCACATGCCTTGATTCAATCCCGACAGCCACGTCAACCCCTGTATACCACATCGCTCCAATTCACTCTATTCCTTGCCCTCCTTCACCCTTCCTGCATGTTCAGGCCCCGATCACACATAATTTTTTCACTCCATCTTGTCACCTCCAAATTTGGGTCTCCCTCTCCTCCTCGTTCCCTCCACCTCCGACACATATATCCTCTTGGTCAATCTTTCCTCACTCATTCTCTCCATGTGCCCAAACCATTTCAAAACACCCTCTTCTGCTCTCTCAACCACGCTCTTTTTATTTCCACACATCTCTCTTACCCTTACGTTACTCACTCGCTCAAACCACCTCACACCACACATTGTCCTCAAACATCTCATTTCCAGCACATCCATCCTCCTGCGCACATCTCTATCCATAGCCCACGCCTCGCAACCATACAACATTGTTGGAACCACTATTCCTTCAAACATACCCATTTTTGCTTTCCGAGATAATGTTCTCGACTTCCACACATTTTTCAAGGCTCCCAAAATTTTCGCCCCCTCCCCCACTCTATGATCCACTTCCGCTTCCATGGTTCCATCCGCTGACAGATCCACTCCCAGATATCTAAAACACTTCACTTCCTCCAGTTTTTCTCCATTCAAACTCACCTCCCAATTATATATACTTTATTGCCATTTCCTGCGTCCACGAGGTAGCACGGGGAAACAGACGAAGAAAGACACATCCTCTCACATCGATTTATGTATACATGTGCCAACCTACACGTATATATACCTATCTTACTTATAAATACTTTTACACATACGTATTCACATGTACATATTCATATTTGTTCGCTTTCATTCATTCCCGACGCGGACCCGCCCCTCAGGAAACAGCATAAATGTATGAAGGAAAGGAATGAAGATAAGATATACATTCTCTCCTCACCTCCACCCGATTGTCCACGTCAGCGGGTCTGTGCCAAGAAGCAGATGACGAATTCACACCCTCATTCCTTACCTGTTTTGTGTAATGCATCTAAACCACAACTCCCTATTCACGTCCAGGCCCCACAGACCTTTCCATGGTATACCTAGATGGTTAACATTTCCTAATTCAGTCCATTGACGGCACGTAGACCCCATTATACCGCATCGTTCCAATTCATTCTATATCGTGCACGCCTTTCACCCTCCTCTTTGTTCAGGCCCCAGTTGCTCAAAATCTTTTTCACTTTATCCTTCCACATCCAATTTAGTCCCCCTATTCTCGTAGTTCCCTCCATTTCTGATAGATATATCTTCTTTGTCAACCTTTTCCTCACTCATTTTCTCCATATGTCCAAACTATTTCAACACACCCTCTTCTTCTCTTTCAACCACACTCTTCTTGCCACACATCTCTCTTACCCTTTCATTACTCACTCGATCAAACCACCTTACACCACTTATTGTCCTCAAACATTTCATTTCTAACAAATCTATGTGCCTCCGCCCATGCTCCGCAACTATATATTATTGTTAGATCCACTATTTCTCCAAAAATACCCATTTTTGCTTTCCAAGATAACGTTCTCTCTTTCCACAGATTCTTCACCGCTCCCAGAACCTTCGCCCCCTCCCCCACCCTATGACTCACTTCCGCTTCCATGGCCCCATTTGTTGCCAGGTCCACTCCCAGATATCTAAGACACTGACATCCACTGTTGTTATATTTGTATATTTGTTCTGGATCTTCACAATTGTTTGAAGGATTAAACAATGTTAGCACCACTATGCACATCTTCCTTAGAATTAACCTTCCAGTTAAGTATCGTCTACATGGGCCAATTTCTACTATTTCTTGACATGTCAGGATGGCTCTTATTAAGAGAGGCAGTCTTCCTCCTCCTTTGGCTTTTCTTTTCTTCCTACCTTATTGTGTACCCTCTACCCATAGTACACTTTGTTTCCACAAATCCAACGACTCAAGTGCACTTTCCCTTATGTGATCTTTGAATTCTAACTCGCTTTCACTCACTATTAGACACATCAACAATAAATCATTACTCGCAGCCTACCATTGCCATTTCCTTACACCCCTGCCTCCTCCGCATTACTGGCTGTGCTACTCACCGTATTGCTTCGTGTGACAACGACGGGTTTTTGTTTTCTGATTGTGCTCTTTGCTTTCCTCCATCTCCTTTGATTTATCACATCTGAGGAATATCCCACTGAAGTCCACCATCCCTTAAGTTTATTAGCTTTCCTACATACATCCTGGCTAGATGACTACAAGCCAAACGTAACCGTAACTAATTACTCCCTTACGGCTTCATCATTGCCTCCATTTTTTTTTCTTTTTCACCGAAATTGCATCTGGAAATCCCATAGCCTCCCGTTATCTTTTAATAAGTATTCCTCTTTCTTTCCTCTTTTCGCCTTAAGAGGAATATGATCTAAGCCAAAAGCAATGAATGATTTACGTTTATCAATTTATCAATTTCTTGCTTTATTAATCTTTCTAATTTTGGTGCCACCCACTTTCAGCAAAAATCTTCAGAATAGAAGCATCAGCCTCTGCGTCTATGACTTTCTTTAGAATCTCTCTTTTAGTTTTATAAACCTTCCATCAACTAGCCCATAACTACCTCCAATACTTAATCTCTAAAGATGCACATTATTTTTCAATTCTTTTTTTTTTTTTTTTTTTTTTGCTTTGTCGCTGTCTCCCGCGTTTGCGAGGTAGCGCAAGGAAACAAACGAAAGAAATGGCCCAACCCACCCCCATACACATGTATATACATACGTCCACACACGCAAATATACATACCTACACAGCTTTCCATGGTTTACCCCAGACGCTTCACATGCCTTGATTCAATCCACTGACAGCACGTCAACCCCGGTATACCACATCGCTCCAATTCACTCTATTCCTTGCACGCCTTTCACCCTCCTGCATGTTCAGGCCCCGATCACACAAAATCTTTTTCACTCCATCTTTCCACCTCCAATTTGGTCTCCCTCTTCTCCTCGTTCCCTCCACCTCCGACACATATATTCTCTTGGTCAATCTTTCCTCACTCATTCTCTCCATGTGCCCGAACCATTTCAAAACACCCTCTTCTGCTCTCTCAACCACGCTCTTTTTATTTCCACACATCTCTCTTACCCTTACGTTACTTACTCGATCAAACCACCTCACACCACATATTGTCCTCAAACATCTCATTTCCAGCACATCCATCCTCCTGCGCACAACTCTATCCATAGCCCACGTCTCGCAACCATACAACATTGTTGGAACCACTATTCCTTCAAACATACCCATTTTTGCTTTCCGAGATAATGTTCTCGACTTCCACACATTCTTCAAGGCTCCCAGAATTTTCGCCCCCTCCCCCACCCTATGATCCACTTCCGCTTCCATGGTTCCATCCGCTGCCAGATCCACTCCCAGATATCTAAAACACTTCACTTCCTCCAGTTTTTCTCCATTCAAACTCACCTCCCAATTGACTTGACCCTCAACCCTACTGTACCTAATTACCTTGCTCTTATTCTCATTTACTCTTAACTTTCTTCTTTCACACACTTTACCAAACTCAGTCACCAGCTTCTGCAGTTTCTCACATGAATCAGCCACCAGCGCTGTATCATCAGCGAACAACAACTGACTCACTTCCCAAGCTCTCTCATCCCCAACAGACTTCATACTTGCCCCTCTTTCCAAAACTCTTGCATTCACCTCCCTAACAACCCCATCCATAAGCAAATTAAACAACCATGGAGACATCACACACCCCTGCCGGAAACCTACATTCACTGAGAACCAATCACTTTCCTCTCTTCCTACACGTACACATGCCTTCCATCCTCGATAAAAACTTTTCACTGCTTCTAACAACTTGCCTCCCACACCATATATTCTTAATACCTTCCACAGAGCATCTCTATCAACTCTATCATATGCCTTCTCCAGATCCATAAATGCTACATACAAATCCATTTGCTTTTCTAAGTATTTCTCACATACATTCTTCAAAGCAAACACCTGATCCACACATCCTCTACCACTTCTGAAACCACACTGCTCTTCCCCAATCTGATGCTCTGTACATGCCTTCACCCTCTCAATCAATATCCTCCCATATAATTTACCAGGAATACTCAACAAACTTATACCTCTGTAATTTGAGCACTCACTCTTATCCCCTTTGCCTTTGTACAATGGCACTATGCACGCATTCCGCAAATCCTCAGGCACCTCACCATGAGTCATACATACATTAAATAACCTTACCAACCAGTCAACAATACAGTCACCCCCTTTTTTAATAGATTCCACTGCAATACCATCCAAACCTGCTGCCTTGCCGGCTTTCATCTTCCGCAAAGCTTTTACTACCTCTTCTCTGTTTACCAAATCATCTTCCCTAACCCTCTCACTTTGCACACCACCTCGACCAAAACACCCTATATCTGCCACTCTATCATCAAACACATTCAACAAACCTTCAAAATACTCACTCCATCTCCTTCTCACATCACCACTACTTGTTATCACCTCCCCATTTGCGCCCTTCACTGAAGTTCCCATTTGCTCCCTTGTCTTACGCACTTTATTTACCTCCTTCCAGAACATCTTTTTATTCTCCCTAAAATTTAATGATACTCTCTCACCCCAACTCTCATTTGCCCTTTTTTTCACCTCTTACACCTTTCTCTTGACCTCCTGTCTCTTCCTTTTATACATCTCCCACTCAATTTCATTTTTTCCCTGCAAAAATCGTCCAAATGCCTCTCTCTTCTCTTTCACTAATACTCTTACTTCTTCATCCCACCACTCACTACCCTTTCTAATCAACCCATCTCCCACTCTTTTCATGCCACAAGCATCTTTTGCGCAATCCATCACTGATTCCCTAAATACATTCCATTCCTCCCCCACTCCCCTTACTTCCATTGTTCTCACCTTTGTCCATTCTGTACTCAGTCTCTCCTGGTACTTCCTCACACAAATCTCCTTCCCAAGCTCACTTACTCTCACCACCCTCTTCACCCCAACATTCACTCTTCTTTTCTGAAAACCCATACAAATCTTCACCTTAGCCTCCACAAGATAATGATCAGACATTCCTCCTATTTTTCAATACCTTCTCTTAATTTGCTGTGTACCTCTGTTTGTATGACCCCGGGTGTATGCCTCTCTCCTTCACTCTTCATGCTCTGCATCTGTCGGTCAGTTGCTGAGATTGCTGCTTCTAAACCTCCCCGCCCACTACTGTTAGTAGATTCTGTTCGTACTTTTGTTCTTTCCTCCTTCTGAACAGCTATCGATATTGCTCCCTCTGCATCTTCCTGCCCACCACTGTCCATAGAATCTGTGTGCGTTTTAGTTTTTTCGTCTAACTAAGCAACCTCTAATACAAGTAAAAGAGGTTCTATTTGTTTCTTTCTCGTGGTTTCTCTTTCCTTCTTCTAATCTTTGTATTTCCTGAACCCCCTCCAATATACTCAGTTTTTGCCTACACTCAAAAATTATGTTTCTCAATTCTTGAAAGTCTTTTCTTATCTCATGACTCCTTTCCTTATCCTTGCAATATTTCCTGTTTTATCAACTCCAGCCATAGCTGTTACCCTCTGGTCCTGCTCCTTAACAGTCCCATAAGATCATCCGTTCCCTGGTGTTTCCATATACTCGTCAGGTGTTTGTATCTTTGGTTATGACTGACTGGTCTTGGTACATTCCTATGACTGAGTCCATACCAGACTATCTTGGCTCAGGCAGCACTACAGGTCTCAAACACATCCCTCAAAGTAATACAGGCAACAGTAATGAAGCTCGAAGTGTGTGTGTGTGTTTGTATGTGTGCGTTTAATAAGTTCTGTATTGTCTACAGGAATTAACCGATGCACTTTTCTTTTACAGATGCCAATTCCAGATTATCAGAAATTTTATCGGTTACAGAATATCATCTTAAGAAAGTTGTTCAGCTTTTAGTCATTGCTTATGGTGTCCTCGGTCATCACTTTGCTCTTTGAGCATATGATTGTTAGTCAAATATTTCCTCAATCATTTCCTCAATCATGCATACTTGTTATATAACAGACAGGTTATCACTACAACTGACGTTACAGATGTTTTCTTCGACTTCAGTTTCCATTTCCTGTATCTAAGTCACTGACGCAATGTTTACCCCCGGCACAGCGTCCTGACTCCCTCCGCGGCCATGAAGTGAGCAGCACCCCTGACGCGGGCCACCTGCAGGGCGATAAGACGAAGGACAGCCAGGGGATTGTGAAGGGTGGCAATGACCTCCGCCATCACGAAGAACTCGCCAAGAAGGACTTGCACCACTGGCGAGATTTAGCTGCGAACAAGAATGAGACACAAACTGGAAAGAAATACAATTAAACAGCAAGAAACACACATGGAGCACCTTTCTAAAGTGACAACTCATAACAACGATCAGACTTCTCAAAAGCGATGTTAAACATTGTGTAAAGAGAACAATACAGATCTTGAAAGAAAGAAATTCTTCCTTGATATCAGGTGAAGTAATTATCATGACACTTGAACCACCTCCTAACCGAAGGTCTTCCACGGTAGTGTTGGAACGTGAATGTATCTTAAGTTTGTTAATGCCAAGGTTTCAGTGGCATATCCTAAAGAACTTCATAAGTGACTGACATTTTCAGATAAAACCCTGTCATAAAAAAGTCTAGCGTAAGATATGTAATGTACATTTTATATTATAAAATGCAAGTTATTTATGTATATTTTGTATATTTCTTCATTCACTGTTAAGATATAGCGGCAGCCTATACATAAAGGTAAACGCTGGATATTCTCCTATATCAATGACATCACAAGCAAAGTAATGCGGATATAGACTATGCAACGCTAATGAGCGAAGAAGTAATTAGCAAAGGCTGATGTCGTACACTCAGAGACTTTCGTAATGTAAACGTTTTTCGTGGTCAGACAGACGGAATGATATATACCGAAAGCAGCACACGTGCATCACTAAGACAATATGACAGAAATCACATTCTGGCTTCGTATACAACTTATTTAATGTACATCAACCTGTATACTATCACGCAATTTTACAATGCTCATACAAACAGCAACAGCCTAATATATATATATATATATATATATATATATATATATATATATATATATATATATATATATATATATATATATATATATATATATATATATATATATAAATATATATATATATATATATATATATATATATATATATATATATATATATATATATATATATATATATATATTTTCCTTTTTTTTTGCTTTGTCGCTGTCTCCCGCGTTTGCGAGGTAGCGCAAGGAAACAGACGAAAGAAATGGCCCAACCCACCCCCATACACATGTATATAAATACACGTCCACACACGCAAATATACATACCTACACAGCTTTCCATGGTTTACCCCAGACGCTTCACATGCCCTGATTCAATCCACTGACAGCACGTCAACCCCGGTATACAACATCGATCCAATTCACTCTATTCCTTGCCCGCCTTTCACCCTCCTGCATGTTCAGGCCCCGATCACACAAAATCTTTTTCACTCCATCTTTCCACCTCCAATTTGGTCTCCCACTTCTCCTCGTTCCCTCCACCTCCGACACATATATCCTCTTGGACAATCTTTCCTCACTCATTCTCTCCATGCGCCCAAACCATTTCAAAACACCCTCTTCTACTCTCTCAACCATGCTCTTTTTATTTCCACACATATCTCTTACCCTTACATTACTTACTCGATCAAACCACCTCACACCACACATTGTCCTCAAACATCTCATTTCCAGCACATCCACCCTCCTGCGCACAACTCTATCCATAGCCCACGCCTCGCAACCATACAACATTGTTGGAACCACTATTCCTTCAAACATACCCATTTTTGCTTTCCGAGATGCTGTTCTCGACTTCCACACATTCTTCAAGGCTCCCAGGATTTTCGCCCCCTTCCCCACCCTATGATTCACTTCCGCTTCCATGGTTTCATCCGCTGCCAGATCCACTCCCAGATATCTAAAACACTTTACTTCCTCCAGTTTTTCTCCATTCAAACTTACCTCCCAATTGACTTGACCCTCAACCCTACTGTACCTAATAACCTTGCTCTTATTCACATTTACTCTTAACTTTCTTCTTTCACACACTTTACCAAACTCAGTCACCAGCTTCTGCAGTTTCTCACATGAATCAGCAACTAGCGCTGTATCATCAGCGAACAACAACTGACTCACTTCCCAAGCTCTCTCATCCACAACAGACTTCATTTTTGCCCCTCTTTCCAAAACTCTTGCATTCACCTCCCTAACAACCCCATCGATAAGCAAATTAAACAACCATGGAGACATCACACACCCCTGCCGCAAACCTACATTCACTGAGAACCAATCACTTTCCTCTCTTCCTACACGCACACATGCCTTACATCCTCGATAAAAACTTTTCACTGCTTCTAACAACTTGCCTCCCACACCATATATTCTTAATACCTTCCACAGAGCATCTCTATCAACTCTATCATATGCCTTCTCCAGATCCATAAATGCTACATACAAATCCATTTGCTTTTCTAAGTATTTCTCACATACATTCTTCAAAGCAAACACCTGATCCGATCCACACATCCTCTACCACTTCTGAAACTATATTGCTCTTCCCCAATCTGATGCTCTGTACATGCCTTCACCCTCTCAATCAATACCCTCCCATATAATATACCAAGAATACTCAACAAACTTAAACCTCTGTAATTTGAGCACTCACTCTTATCCCCTTTGCCTTTGTACAATGGCACTATGCACGCATTCCGCCAATCCTCAGGCACCTCACCATGAGTCATACATACATTAAATAACCTTACCAACCAGTCAACAATACAGTCACCCCCTTTTTTAATAGATTCCACTGCAATACCATCCAAACCTGCTGCCTTGCCGGCTTTCATCTTCCGCAAAGCTTTTACTACCTCTTCTCTGTTTACCAAATCATTTTCCCTAACCCTCTCACTTTGCACACCACCTTGACCAAAACACCCTATATCTGCCACTCTATCATCAAACACATTCAACAAACCTTCAAAATACTCACTCCATCTACTTCTCACATCACCACTACTTGTTATCACCTCCCCATTTGCGCCCTTCACTGAAGTTCCCATTTGCTCCCTTGTCTTACGCACTTTATTTACCTCCTTCCAGAACATCTTTTTATTCTCCCTAAAATTTAATGATACTCTCTCACCCCAACTCTCATTTGCCCTCTTTTTCACCTCTTGCACCTTTCTCTTGACCTCCTGTCTCTTTCTTTTATACATCTCCCACTCAATTGCATTTTTTCCCTGCAAAAATCGTCCAAATGCCTCTCTCTTCTCTTTCACTAATAATCTTACTTCCTCATCCCACCACTCACTACCCTTTCTAATCAACCCACCTCCCACGCTTCTCATGCCACAAGCATCTTTTGCGCAATCCATCACTGATTCCCTAAATACATCCCATTCCTCCCCCACTCCCCTTACTTCCATTGTTCTCACCTTTTTCCATTCTGTACTCAGTCTCTCCTGGTACTTCCTCACACAAGTCTCCTTCCCAAGCTCACTTACTCTCACCACCCTCTTCATCCCAACATTCACTCTTCTTTTCTGAAAACCCATACAAATCTTCATCTTAGCCTCCACAAGATAATGATCAGACATCCCTCCAGTTGCACCTCTCAGCACATTTACATCCAAAAGTCTCTCTTTAGCGCGCCTGTCAATTAACACGTAATCCAATAACGCTCTCTGGCCATCTCTCCTACTTATATACGTATACTTATGTATATCTCGCTTTTTAAACCAGGTATTCCCAATCACCAGTCCTTTTTCAGCACATAAATCTACAAGCTCTTCACCATTTTCATTTACAACACTGAACACCCCATGTATACCAATTATTCCCTCAACTGCCACATTACTCACCTTTGCATTCAAATCACCCATCACTATAACCCGGGTTATATGGGATATATGAGTTCTTCTTTGGATCACCTCCAGTTCATACACTGGAATTTTATCATGCAAATTCATCAATTCCATTCCCATTTCAAGATCATGGAGAGCGGGTAGTATCCCAGTACATGCAGGTTGGAGAAATCTTGCCAAATTGTGGTCTGTATTACGTTTGTCCTCATAATCACTTCCCTGTTCATATATACAGTGGGAAAAGTAAAGATGACATTCCAAAAATATGTGTGTCAGGAAAATATGTTATCCAAAAAGACATCAATAATGGTGGACGAGGAATGAACATGGTGGTTGTTGATGTGTATCGATTGAAAGCTGTAAATGCTCGTCGCTTTGATACTTATGCAATGGACTCCAGTGAGATGGAATTGTTCCTTTTGCGTGAAGTACGAGAGGGAGACATTCTTATTGCCATGACTTTTGATGAGGCTTCACGGAACTTAGGCCCTATGGCAAAGAATATCCTTGCAGATTTAGGTAGCAGCCAGATTCAAAACCTTAAGTTCCGGGGCCAGTGGTATATGATATCTCAGCGGGGTATGAAGGGATTTTCACTCTATGAAACTTTGAAGGCGTCTAAAGGTGGACTTTGGTCACCAATTGATGAGCACCTCTGTGTACCTCGGCAATTGAAAGGGCAGACCATCATGCCAGATCCAGGAGTCTTGCAGAATGATGCACGGGTCAAATTTTGTGACCAGCACAGTTACATCTCTGACTTTTGTTCAGGTAACAGAACCAACAATGAATTTAACAACAACAGAAGAAACGATACCAAGTAATTCAGAATCACCTAAAGAATCTCCACCTCATCGTTTTCATCTAGTTTAGGAACGCAAGAAAGAAGAACAGGAAGAAGCAGAACGGGCAACTGCACCACATGTGGAGAGGGTTGCCTTGATATGGGATGATGAGAGTGTTCATCCGCCCACCAGTGATGCTACCACTTTTGTGAATTAAGAACCATTGCAACACAAACTTCGCCAGGTGGTAGAGTGACCCGCAGTGTATCGAGACAGACTTCCCTAGAACTTTTTAAAGGGGAAGTAAATGTTTATAGTTGTGTTACTGGAGTGATAGTTTTCATACATGGTGCTCTGACAAGAAAATTGTGAAATTGGAAAAGAATGTAGCTTAGATATTGAAGCTTATTCTTTCATTGAAATGTGAACAAAGGGAGCATTTTTTCAAAGTGATAGAGATAGAAAGCAAAAAGGTGTTTTTCATGAATGTACTGGAAAAGTTGAGGTCTAGATAAACTTTTGGTCTGTCAAGGCTTTATTATGGCGGATGATAAACTACCTACCCTCATGTATCCAAGATATGGTTGTACTTTGTGTAATGAAGACAATTGAGAAACATCATAAGCCAATATTCCAGTTTCATGATAAGAGAAGTGGACCAGGCAGTATGATACAGTGGTTGAATTGGTGAAAAATACTATTGACGTTTGTGTAAATAAATTATACATTTCCCTTTTCCATAGCCAGAGGTTGAACCATAATGTGACATTCATCTTTTTAATTTCATTTCAAGATAGAAGTTTTCAGTTTTCTAAATTATTTCTTACATTTTCATATGTATATATATATATATATATATATATATATATATATATATATATATATATATATATATATATATACATATGTGTGTGTATATATGTGTGTGTGTGTGTGTATATATATATGTGTAAATGTGTGTGTATATATATATATATATATATATATATATACATATATATATATATATATATATATATATATATATATATATATATATATATATATATATATATATATATATATATATATATATATATATATATATATCTTATCCCTGGGGATAGGGGTGAAATAATACTTCCCACGCATTCCTCACGTGTCGTAGAAGGCGACTAGAGGGGACGGGAGCGGGGGGCCAGAAATCCTCCCCTACTTGTATTTTTAACTTTCTAAAAAAAAAAATGGGAAACGGAAGGAGTCACGCGGGGAGTGCTCATCCTCCTCGTAGACTCAGGTTGGGGTGTCTAAATGTGTGTGGATGTAACCAAGATGTGAAAAAAGGAGAGATAGGTAGTATGTTTGAGGAAAGGAACCTGGATGTTTTGGCTCTGAGTGAAACGAAGCTCAAGGGTAAAGGGGAAGAATGGTTTGGGAATGTCTTGGGAGTAAAGTCAGGGGTTAGTGAGAGGACAAGAGCAAGGGAAGGAGTAGCAGTACTCCTGAAACAGTTGTGGGAGTATGTGATAGAAAGTAAGAAAGTAAATTCTCAATTGATATGGGTAAAACTGAAAGTTGATAGAGAGAGATGGGTGATTATTGGTGCATATGCACCTGGGCATGAGAAGAAAGATCATGAGAGGCAAGTGTTTTGGGAGCATTTGAATGAGTGTGTTAGTGGTTTTGATGCACGCGACCGGGTTATAGTGATATATATATATATATATATATATATATATATATATATATATATATATATATATATATATATATATATATATATATATATATATTGGTTCTCAGTGAATGTAGGTTTGCGGCAGGGGTGTGTGATGTCTCCATGGCTGTTTAATTTGTTTATCGATGGGGTTGTTAGGGAGATGAATGCAAGAGTTTTGGAAAGAGGGGCAAGTATGAAGTATGTTGGGGATGAGAAAGCTTGGGAAGTGAGTCAGTTGTTGTTCGCTGATCATACAGCGCTGGTGGCTGATTCATGTGAGAAACTGCAGAAGGTGGTGACTGAGTTTGGTAAAGTGTGTGAAAGAAGAAAGTTAAGAGTAAATGTGAATAAGAGCAAGGTTATTAGGTACAGTAGGGTTGAGGGTCAAGTCAATTGGGAGGTAAGTTTGAATGGAGGAAGTAAAGTGTTTTAGATATCTGGGAGTGGATCTGGCAGCGGATGGAACCATGGAAGCGGAAGTGAATCATAGGGCGGGGGAGGGGGCGAAAATTCTGGGAGCCTTGAAGAATGTGTGGAAGTCGAGAACAGCACCTCGGAAAGCAAAAATGAGTATGTTTGAAGGAATAGTGGTTCCAACAATGTTGTATGGTTGCGAGGCGTGGGCTATGGATAGAGTTGTGCGCAGGAGGATGGATGTGCTGGAAATGAGATGTTTGAGGACAATGTGTGGTGTGAGGTGGTTTGATCGAGTAAGTAACGAAAGGGTAAGAGAGATGTGTGGAAATAAAAAGAGCGTGGTTGAGAGAGCAGAAGAGGGTGTTTTGAAATGGTTTGGGCACATGGAGAGAATGAGTGAGGAAAGATTGACCAAAAGGATATATGTGTCGGAGGTGGAGGGAACGAGGAGAAGTGGGAGACCAAATTGGAGGTGGAAAGATGGAGTGAAAAAGATTTTGTGTGATCGGGGCCTGAACATGCAGGAGGGTGAAAGGAGGGCAAGGAATAGAGTGAATTGGATCGATGTGGGATACCGGGGTTGACGTGCTGTCAGTGGATTGAATCAAGGCATGTGAAGCGTCTGGGATAAACCATGGAAAGCTGTGTAGGTATGTATATTTGCGTGTGTGGACGTATGTATATACATGTGTATGGGGGTGGGTTGGGCCATTTCTTTCGTCTGTTTCCTTGCGCTACCTCGCAAACGCGGGAGACAGCGACATAGCAAAAAAAAAAAATACATATATATATATATATATATATATATATATATATATATATATATATATATATATATATATATATATATATATATATATATATTATTATTATTATTATTATTATTATTATACTTTGTCGCTGTCTCCCGCGTTTGCGAGGTAGCGCAAGGAAACAGTCGAAAGAAATGGCCCAACCCCCCCCCCATACACATGTATATACATACGTCCACACACGCAAATATACATACCTACACAGCTTTCCATGGTTTACCCCAGACGCTTCACATGCCCTGCTTCAATCCACTGACAGCACGTCAACCCCGGTATACCACATCGCTCCAATTCACTCTATTCCTTGCCCTCCTTTCACCCTCCTGCATGTTCAGGCCCCGATCACACAAAATCTTTTTCACTCCATCTTTCCACCTCCAATTTGGTCTCCCTCTTCTCCTTGTTCCCTCCACCTCCGACACATATAGCCTCTTGGTCAATCTTTCCTCACTCATCCTCTCCATGTGCCCAAACCACTTCAAAACACCCTCTTCTGCTCTCTCAACCACGCTCTTTTTATTTCCACACATCTCTCTTACCCTTACGTTACTCACTCGATCAAACCACCTCACACCACACATTGTCCTCAAACATCTCATTTCCAGCACATCCATCCTCCTGCGCACAACTCTATCCATAGCCCACGCCTCGCAACCATACAACATTGTTGGAACCACTATTCCTTCAAACATACCCATTTTTGCTTTCCGAGACAATGTTCTCGACTTCCACACATTCTTCAAGGCCCCCAGGATTTTCGCCCCCTCCCCCACCCTATGATCCACTTCCGCTTCCATGGTTCCATCCGCTGCCAGATCCACTCCCAGATATCTAAAACACTTCACTTCCTCCAGTTTTCCTCCATTCAAACTCACCTCCCAATTGACTTGACCCTCAACCCTACTGTACCTAATAACCTTGCTCTTATTCACATTTACTCTTAACTTTCTTCTTCCACACACTTTTCCAAACTCAGTCACCAGCTTCTGCAGTTTCTCACATGAATCAGCCACCAGCGCTGTATCATCAGCGAACAACAACTGACTCACTTCCCAAGCTCTCTCATCCCCAACAGACTTCATACTTGCCCCTCTTTCCAAAACTCTTGCATTCACCTCCCTAACAACCCCATCCGTAAACAAATTAAACAACCATGGAGACATCACACACCCCTGCCGCAAACCTACATTCACTGAGAACCAATCACTTTCCTCTCTTCCTACACGTACACATGCCTTACATCCTCGATAAAAACTTTTCACTGCTTCTAACAACTTGCCTCCCACACCATATATTCTTAATACCTTCCACAGAGCATCTCTATCAACTCTATCATATGCCTTCTCCAGATCCATAAATGCTACATACAAATCCATTTGCTTTTCTAAGTATTTCTCACATACATTCTTCAAAGCAAACACCTGATCCACACATCCTCTACCACTTCTGAAACCACACTGCTCTTCCCCAATCTGATGCTCTGTACATGCCTTCACCCTCTCAATCAATACCCTCCCATATAATTTACCAGGAATACTCAACAAACTTATACCTCTGTAATTTGAGCACTCACTCTTATCCCCTTTGCCTTTGTACAATGGCACTATGCACGCATTCCGCCAATCCTCAGGCACCTCACCATGAGTCATACATACAATAAATAACCTTACCAACCAGTCAACAATACAGTCACCCCCTTTTTTAATAAATTCCACTGCAATACCATCCAAACCTGCTGCCTTGCCGGCTTTCATCTTCCGCAAAGCTTTCACTACCTCTTCTCTGTTTACCAAATCATTTTCCCTAACCCTCTCACTTTGCACACCACCTCGACCAAAACACCCTATATCTGCCACTCTATCATCAAACACATTCAACAAACCTTCAAAATACTCACTCCATCTCCTTCTCACATCACCACTACTTGTTTTCACCTCCCACACTTGCGCCCTTCACCGAAGTTCCCATTTCCTCCCTTGTCTTACGCACTTTATTTACTTCCTTCCAGAACATCTTTTTATTCTCCCTAAAATTTAATGATACTCTCTCACCCCAACTCTCATTTGCCCTTTTTTTCACCTCTTGCACCTTTCTCTTGACCTCCTGTCTCTTTCTTTTATACATCTCCCACTCAGTTGCATTTTTTCCCTGCAAAAATCGTCCAAATGCCTCTCTCTTCTCTTTCACTAATACTCTTACTTCTTCATCCCACCACTCACTACCCTTTCTAATCAACCCACCTCCCACTCTTCTCATGCCACAAGCATCTTTTGCGCAATCCATCACTGATTCCCTAAATACATCCCATTCCTCCCCCACTCCCCTTACTTCCATTGTTCTCACCTTTTTCCATCCTGTACTCAGTCTCTCCTGATACTTCCTCACACAGGTCTCCTTCTCAAGCTCACTTACTCTCACCACCCTCTTCACCCCAACATTCACTCTTCTTTTCTGAAAACCCATACAAATCTTCACCTTAGCCTCCACAAGATAATGATCAGACATCCCTCCAGTTGCACCTCTCAGCACATTAACATCCAAAAGTCTCTCCTTCGCACGCCTGTCAATCAACACGTAATCCAATAACGCTCTCTGGCCATCTCTCCTACTTACATAAGTATACTTATGTATATCTCGCTTTTTAAACCAGGTATTCCCAATCATCAGTCCTTTTTCAGCACATAAATCTACAAGCTCTTCACCATTTCCATTTACAACACTGAACACCCCATGTATACCAATTATTCCCTCAACTGCCACATTACTCACCTTTGCATTCAAATCACCCATCACTATGACCCGGTCTCGTGCATCAAAACCACTAACACACTCATTCAGCTGCTCCCAAATCACTTGCCTCTCATGATCTTTCTTCTCATGCCCAGGTGCATATGCACCAATAATCACCCACCTCTCTCCATCAACTTTCAGTTTTACCCATATTAATCGAGAATTTACTTTCTTACACTCTATCACATACTCCCACAACTCCTGTTTCAGGAGTATTGCTACTCCTTCCCTTGCTCAGTGGCTCAGTGCACGAGAGCTCACTCGACCGTGAGGAGTCTTGGGGGACAGTTAAGGCTCGCAACCTCAATCGAGAAACACCAGCCAACGGTCTCAGCAGAGCGGAAGGAAGTCTAGTGAACAAGCATTGCTAAAGCAGGATTTGGTCAGCAGGAGAAGAACCATCATAATGGAGGACGTGGACCACGCTGGACCCAGGGGTCTACCACGGCGCCGGCGGGAACTACATATCGAAAGTGAACTACGCGGGAAACGGCGATCAAATTTAAAGAGGGAAGTCAGCACCACAAGTAAAGCATCCTCCTCGAAGGCTCAGAGTGGGGTGCCTAAATGTGTGTGGATGTAACCAAGATGTGAAGACCCTTACTGGAAAAACAATCACTCTTGAAGTAGAACCTTCAGACACAATTGAAAATGTGAAGGAAAATAGTGAAATTGGAGAAAAATGTAGCTTAGACATTGAAGCTTATTGATACAGTGGTTAAATTGATGAGAACTGCTATTGACGTTTGTGTAAATAAATTATATATTTCCTTTTTTCCATAGCCAGAGGTTGAACCATTATGTGACATTCTTTTTTTTCATTCATTTCAAGCTAGAAGTTTCAGTTTTCTAAATTGTTTCTTACATTTCTCATATGTATATATATATGTATGTGTGTGTGTGTGTATATGTGCGTATGTATGTGTGTGTGTGTGCGTGTGTATATGTATATATATATGTATACTATCCCTGGGGATAGGGGTGAAAGAATACTTCCCACGTATTCCTCGCGTGTCGTAGAAAGCGACTAGAGGGGACGGGAGCGGGGGGCCAGAAATCCTCCCCTCCTTGTATTAACTTTCTAAAATGGGAAACAGAAGGAGTCACGCGGGGAGTGCTCATCCTCCTCGAAGGCTCAGAGTGGGGTGCCTAAATGTGTGTGGATGTAACCAAGATGTGAAAAAAGGAGAGATAGGTAGTATGTTTGAGGAAAGGAACCTGGATGTTTTGGCTCTGAGTGAAACGAAGCTCAAGGGTAAAGGGGAAGAGTGGTTTGGGAATGTCTGGGGAGTAAAGTCAGGGGTTAGTGAGAGGACAAGAGCATATTAGGTACAGTAGGGTTGAGGGTCAAGTCAATTGGGAGGTGAGTTTGAATGGTGAGAGGCTGGAGGAAGTGAAGTGTTTTAGATATCTGGGAGTGGATCTGTCAGCGGATGGAACCATGGAAGCGGAAGTGGATCATAGGGTGGGGGAGGGGGCGAAAATTTTGGGAGCCTTGAAAAATGTGTGGAAGTCGAGAACATTATCCCGGAAAGCAAAAATGGGTATGTTTGAAGGAATAGTAGTTCCAACAATGTTGTATGGTTGCGAGGCGTGGGCTATGGATAGAGTTGTGCGCAGGAGGATGGATGTGCTGGAAATGAGATGTTTGAGGACAATGTGTGGTGTGAGGTGGTTTGATCGAGTAAGCAACGTAAGGGTAAGAGAGATGTGTGGAAATAAAAAGAGCGTGGTTGAGAGAGCAGAAGAGGGTGTTTTGAAATGGTTTGGGCACATGGAGAGAATGAGTGAGGAAAGATTGACCAAGAGGATATATGTGTCGGAGGTGGAGGGAACGAGGAGAAGAGGGAGACCAAATTGGAGGTGGAAAGATGGAGTGAAAAGGATTTTGTGTGATCGGGGCCTGAACATGCAGGAGGGTGAAAGGAGGGCAAGGAATAGAGTGAATTGGAGCGATGTGGTATACAGGGGTTGACGTGCTGTCAGTGGATTGAATCAAGGCATGTGAAGCGTCTGGGGTAAACCATGGAAGGCTGTGTAGGTATGTATATTTGCGTGTGTGGACGTGTGTATGTACATGTGTATGGGGGGGGTTGGGCCATTTCTTTCGTCTGTTTCCTTGCGCTACCTCGCAAACGCGGGAGACAGCGACAAAGTATAAAAAAAAAAAAAAAAAAAAAAAAAAAATATATATATATATATATATATATATATATATATATATATATATATATATATATATATATATATATATATATATATATATATTGGGAAGCAGTGATGACTTGCGCAAAAGATGCTTGTGGCATGAGAACCGTGGGAGGTGGGCAGATTAGAAAGGGTAGCGAGTGGTGGGATGAAGAAGTAAGATTATTAGTGAAAGAGAAGATAGAGACAATTGGAAATAATGCAAATGACTGGGGATGTATAAAAGAAAGAGGCAGGAGGTCAACAGAAAGGTCCAAGAGGTGAAAAAGAGGGCAAATGAGATTTGGGTGAAAAAGTATCATTAGATTTTAGGAAGAATATAAAGATGTTTTGGAAGGAGGTATATAAAGTGCGTAAGACAAAGTAACAAATGGGAACATCAGTGAAAGGGGCTAATGGGGAGGTGAAAACAAGTAGTGGTGATGTGAGAAGATGGAGTGAGTATTTTGAAGGTTTGTTGAATGTGTTTGAGGATAGAGTGGCAGATGTAGGGTGTTTTGGTCGAGGTGGTGTGCAGAGTGAGAGGGTTGGGGAAAATGATTTGGTAAACAGAGAAGAGGTAGTAAAAGTTTTGAGGAAGATAAAAGCCGGCAAGGCAGCGGTTTTGGATGGTATTGCAGTGGAATTTATTAAAAAAGTGTGTGACTGTATTGTTGACTAGTTGGTAAGGTTATCTAATGTATGTATGACTCATGCTGAGGTGCCTGAGGATTGGCGGAATGCTTGCATAGTGCCATTGTACAAAGGCAAAGGGGATAAAAGGGAGTGCTCAAATTACAGAGGTATAAGTTTGTTGAGTATTACTGGAAAATTATTTGGGAGGATATTGATTGAGAGGGTGAAGGCAACTACACAGCTTCAGATTGGGGAGGAGCAGTGTGGTTTCAAAATTGGTAGAGGATGTGTGGATCAGATGTTTGCTTTGAAGAATATATGTGAGAAATACTTAGAAAAGCAAATGGATTTGTATGTAGCATTTATGGATGTGGAGAAGGCATATGATAGAGTTGATAGAGATGCTCTGTGGAAGGTATTAAGAATATATGGTGTAGGAGGCAAGTTGCTGGAAGTGAAAAGTTTTTATCGAGGATGTAGGGCATCTGTACGTGTAGGAAGAGAGGAAAGTGATTGGGTTCCAGTTAATGATGGTTTGCAGCAGGGGTGCGTGACGTCTCCTTACTTGTTTCATTTGTTTATGGATGGGGTTGTTAGGGAGGTGAATGCAAGAGTTTTAGAGAGCGAGGCAAGTATGCAGTCTGTTGTGGATGAGAGAGCTTGGGAAGTGAGTCAGTTGTTCGCTGATGATACAGCGCTGGTGGCTGATTCGAGCGAGAAATTGCAGAAGCTGGTGACTGAGTTTGATAAAGTGTGTGAAAGAAGAAAGCTGAGAGTAAATGTGAATAAGAGCAAGGTACAGTAAGGTTGAGAGACAAGTCCATTGGAACGTAAGTTTGAATGGAGAAAATCTGGAGGAAGTAAAGTATTTTAGATATCTAGGAGTAGATTTGGTAGAGGATGGAATCTTGGAAGAGGAAGTGAATCACAGGGTGGGGGAGGGGGCGAGAGTTCTGTGAGCGTTGAAGAATGTGTGGAGATCGAGAAACTTTTCTTGGAAAGCAAAAATGGGTATGTTTGAAGCAATAGTGGTTCCAACAGTGTTATATGGTTGCGAGGCGTGGGCTATAGATAGAGTTGTGCGGAGGAGTGTGGATGTGCAGGAAATCAGATATTTCAAGACAATATGTGGTGTGGGGTGATTTGATCGAGTAAGGGATGAAAGGGTAAGAGAGATGTGTGGTAATAAAAAGAGTGTGGTTGAGAGAGCAGAGGAGGGTGCTTTGAAGTGGTTTGGTCACATGGAGAGAATGAGTGAGGAAAGATTGACCAAGAGGATATATTTGTCAAAGGTGGAGGGAACGAGAAGTGGGAGACTAAAGTGGGGGTGGAAAGATGGAATGAAAAGATTTTGAGTGATCGGGGCCTGACGATGCAAGAGGATGAAAGGCGTGCAAGGAACAGAGTGAATTGGAGCAATGTGGTATACCGGGGTCGACGTGCTGTCAATGGATTGAACCAGGGCATGTGAAGCGTCTGGGGTAAACCATGGAAAGTTGTGTGGGGCCTGGATGTGGACAGGGAGCTGTGGTTTCGGTGCATTATACATGACAGCTAGAGATGAGCGTGAACGAATGTAGCCTTTGTTGTCTTTTCCTAACTCTATCTCGCGCATATGCAGGGGGAGGGGGTTGTCATTTTATGTGTGGCAGGGTGGTAACGGGATTGAATAAGGGCAAACAGTATGAAGTAAGTATATGTATACATATGTATATGTCTGTGTGTGTATATATAGGTATACGTTGAGATGTATAAGTATGTATATGTGCGTGTCTTGACGTAAATTTCTGTACATGTGTATATGGGTGAATTGGGCCATATATATATATATATATATATATATATATATATATATATATATATATATATATATATATATATATATATATATATATATATATATATATATATATATATATATATATATATATATATATATATATATATATATATATATATATATATATATATATATATATATATATATATATATATATATATATATATATATATATATATATATATATATATATATATATATATATATATATATATATATATATATACATATATATATATATATATATATATATATATATATATATATATATATTATTTATTTATATATATTTTGCTTTGTCGCTGTCTCCCGCGTTTGCGAGGTAGCGCAAACAAACAGACGAAAGAATGGCCAAAAAAACCCACATACACATGTATATACATACACGTCCACACACGCAAATATACATACCTATACATCTCAATGTACATATATATATACACACACAGACATATACATATATACACATGTACATAATTCATACTGTCTGCCTTTATTCCCATCGCCACCTCGCCACACATAGAATAACATCCCCCTCCCCTCTCAAGTGTGCGAGATAGCGCTAGGAAAAGACAACAAAGGCCCCATTCCTTCACACTCAGTCTCTAGCTGTCATGTAATAATGCACCGAAACCACAGCTCCCTTTCCACATCCAGGACCCACACAACTTTCCATCGTTTACCCCAGACGCTTCAAATGCCCCGGTCCAATCCATTGGCAGCACGTCGACCTCGGTATACCACATCGTTCCAATTCACTCTATTCCTTGCACGCCCTTTCACCCTCCTGCATGGTCAGGCCCCGATCACTCAAAATCTTTTTCACTCCATCTTTCCACCTCCAATATGGTCTCCCACTTCTCCTCGTTCCCTCCACCTCTGACACATATATCCTCTTGGTCAATCTTTCCTCACTCATTCTCTCCATGTGACCAAACCATTTCAAAACACCTTCTTCTGCTCTCTCAACCACACTCTTTTTATTTCCACACATCTCTATTACCCTTACATTACTTACTCGATCAAACCACCTCACACCACATATTGTCCTCAAACATCTCATTTCCAGCACATCCACCCTCCTGCGCACAACTTTGTCCATAGCCCACGCCTCTCAACCATACAACATTGCTGGAACCACTGTTCCTTCGAACATACCCAGTTTTGCTTTACGAGACAATGTTCTCGACTTCGAAACATTCTTCAAGGCTTCCAGAATTTATGCCCCCTCCCCCACCCTATGATTCACTTCCGCTTCCATGGTTCCATCCGCTGCCAGATCCACTCCCAGATATCTTAAACACTTTACTTCCTCCAATTTTTCTCCATTCAAACTTACCTCCCAATTGACTTGACCCTCAACCCTATTGTACCTAATAACCTTGCTCTTATTCACATTTACTCTTAACTTTCTTCTTTCACACACTTTATCAAACTCAGTCACCAGCTTCTGCAGTTTCTCACATGAATCAGCCACCAGCGCTGTATCATCAGCGAACAACAACTGACTCACTTCCCAAGCTCTCTCATCCACAACAGACTGCATACTTGTCCCTTTTTCCAAAACTCTTGTATTCACCTCCCTAACAACCCCATCGATAAACAAATTAAACAACCATGGAGACATCACACACCCCTGTCGCAAACCTACATTCACTAAGAACCAATGACTTTCCTCTCTTCCTACACGTACACATGCCTTACATCCTCGATAAAAACTTTTCACTGCTTCTAACAACTTGCCTCCCACACCTTATATTCTTAATACCTTCCACAGAGCATCTCTATCAACTCTATCATATTCCTTCTCCACATCCATAAATGCTACATAAAATCCATTTGCTTTTCTAAGTATTTCTCACATACATTCTTCAAAGCAAACACCTGATCCACACATCCTCTACCACTTCTGAAACCACACTGCTCTTCCCCAATCTAATGCTCTGTACATGCCTTCACCCTCTCAATCAATACCCTCCCATATAATTTACCAGGAATACTCAACAAACTTTTACCTTTGTAATTTGAGCACTCACTCTTATCCCCTTTGCCTTTGTACAATGGCACTATGCAAGCATGCCGCCAATCCTCAGGCACCTCACCATGAATCATACATACATTAAATAACCTTACCAACCAGTCAACTATACAGTCACCCCCTTCTTTAATAAATTCCGCTGCAATATCATCCAAACCTGCTGCCTTGCCGGCTTTCATCTTCCGCAAAGCTTTTACTACCTTTTCTCTGCTTACCAAATCATTTTCCCTAACCCTCTCACTTTGCACACCACCTCGACCAAAACACCCTATATCTGCCACTCTATCATGAAACACATTCAACAAACCTTCTCTATCAACTCTATCATATGCCTTCTCCAGATCCATAAATGCTACATACAAATCTTTTTGTTATTCTAAGTATTTCTTACATACATTCTTCAAAGCAAACGCCTGATCCACACATCCTCTAACACTTCTGAAACAACACTGCTCTTCCCCAATCTGATGCTCTGTACAGATTGGGGAAGAGCAGTGTAGTTTCAGAAGTGGTAGAGGATGTGTGGATCAGGTGTTTGCTTTGAAGAATGTATGCGAGAAACACTTAGAAAAACAAATGGATTTGTATGTAGCATTTATGGAACTGGAGAAGGCATATGATAGAGTTGATAGAGATGCTCTATGGAAGGTTGTAAGAATATATGGTGTGGGAGGCAAGTTGTTAGAAGCAGTTTAAAAGTTTTTATCGAGGATGTAAGGCATGTGTACGTGTAGGAAGAGAGGAAAGTGATTGTTTCTCAGTGAATATATATATATATATATAAGAAAGTTAAGAGTAAATGTGAATAAGAGAAAGGTTATTAGGTACAGTAGGGTTGAGGGTCAAGTCAATTGGGAGGTAAGTTTGAATGGAGAAAAACTGGAGGAAGTAAAGTGTTTTAGATATCTGGGAGTGGATCTGGCAGCGGATGGAACCATGGAAGCGGAAGTGAATCATAGGGTGGGGGAGGGGGCGAAAATTCTGGGAGCCTAGACGAATGTTTGGAAGTCAAGAACATTATCTCGGAAAGCAAAAATGTGTATGTTTGAAGGAATAGTGGTTCCAACAATGTTGTATGGTTGCGAGGCGTGGGCTATGGATAGAGTTGTGCGCAGGAGGGTGGATGTGCTGGAAATGAGATGTTTGAGGACAATATATGGTGTGTGGTGGTTTGATCGAGTAAGTAATGTAAGGGTAAGAGAGATGTGTGGAAATAAAAAGAGTGTGGTTGAGAGAGCAGAAGAAGGTGTTTTGAAATGGTTTGGTCACATGGAGAGAATGAGTGAGGAAAGATTGACAAAAGGATATATGTGTCGGAGGTGGAGGGAATGAGGAGAAGTGGGAGACCAAATTTTAGGTGGAGAGATGGAGTGAAAAAGATTTTGAGTGATCGGGGCCTGAATATGCAGGAGGGTGAAAGGTGTGCAAGGCATGGCATAGAGTGAATTGGAACGATGTGGTATACCGGGGTCGACGTGCTGTCAATGGATTGAACCAGGGCATGTGAAGCGTCTGGGGTAAACCATGGAAAGTTGTGTGGGGCGTGGATGTGGAAAGGGAGCTGTGGTTTCGGTGCATTATTACATGACAGCTAGAGACTGAGTGTGAATGATTGGGGCCTTTGGTGTCTTTCCTAGCGCTACCTCGCACACATGAGGGGGGAGGGGGTTGTTATCCCATGTGTGGCGGGGTGGCGATGGAAACAAATAAAGGCAGACAGTATGAATTATGTACATGTGTATATATGTATATGTCTGTGTGTGTATATATATGTGTACATTGAGATGTATAGGTATATATATTTGCGTGTGTGGCCGTGTATGTATATACATGTGTATATGGGGGGTTTGGCCATTCTTTCGTCTGTTTCCTTGCGCTACCTCCCTAACGCGGGAGACAGCGACAAAGCATAAATAAATAAAATGTATATATACGTATATATATATATATATATATATATATATATATACAAGGGCAAGGAATAGAGTGAATTGGATCGATGTGGTATACCGGGGTTGACGTGCTGTCAGTGGATTGAATCAGGACATGTGAAACGTCTGGGGTAAACCATGGAAAGCTGTGTAGGTATGTATATTTGCGTGTGGACGTGTATGTATATACATGTCTATGGGGGTGGGTTGGGCCATTTCTTTCGTCTGTTTCCTTGCGCTACCTCGCAAACGCGGGAGACAGCGACAAAATATATATATATATATATATATATATATATATATATATATATATATATATATATTCTTTTTTTTTTTTTTTTTTTTTCCAAAAGAAGGAACAGAGAAGGGGGCCAAGTGAGGATAATCCCTCAAAGGCCCAGTCCTCTGTTCTTAACGCTACCTCGCTAATGCGGGAAATGGCGAATAGTATGAAAAAAGAAAGAAAAGATATATATATATATATATATATATATATATCCCTGGGGTTAGGGGAGAAAGAATACTTCCCACGCATTCCTCACGTGTCGTAGAAGGCGACTAAAGGGGACTGGAGCGGGGGGCCAGAAACCCTCCCCTCCTTGTATTTTGACTTTCTAAAAGGGGAAACAGAAGGAGTCACGCGGGGAGTGCTCATCCTCCTCGAAGGCTCCGACTGGGGTGTCTAAATGTGTGTGGATGTAACCAAGATGAGAAAAAAGGAGAGATAGGTAGTATGTTTGAGGAAAAGAACCTGGATGTTTTGGCTCTGAGTGAAACGAAGCACAAGGGTAAAGGGGAAGAGTGGTTTGGGAATGTCTTGGGAGTAAAGTCAGGGGTTAGTGAGAGGACAAGAGCAAGGGAAGAAGTATTACTACTCCTGAAACAGGAGTTGTGTGAGTATGTGATAGAGTGTAAGAAAGTAATCTCTAGATTGATATGGGTAAAACTGAAAGTTGATGGAGAGAGATGGGTGATTATTGGTGCATATGCACCTGGGCATGAGAAGAAAGATCATGAGAGGAAGTGTTTTGGGAGCAGCAGAATGAGTGTGTTAGTGGTTTTGGTGCACAAGACAGGGTTATAGTGATGATCGATTTGAATGCAAAGGTGAGTAATGTGGCGGTTGAGGGAATAATTGGTATACATGGGGTGTTCAGTGTTGTAAATGGAAATGGTAAAGAGCTTGTATATTTATGTGCTGAAAAAGGACTGGTGATTGGGAATACCTGTACGGCTAGAGAGCGTTATTGGATTACGTGTTAATTGATAGGCGCGCGAAAGAGAGACTTTTGGATGTTAATGTGCTGAGAGGTGCAACTGGAGGGATATCTGATCATTATCTTGTGGAGGCGAAGGTGAAGATTTGTGGGGGTTTTCAGAGAAGAAGAGAGAATGTTGGGGTGAAGAGAGTGGTGAGAGAAAGTGAGCTTGGGAAGGAGACTTGTGTGAGGGAGTACCAGGAGAGACTGAGTACAGAATGGAAAAAGGTGAGAACAGAAGAGGTAAGGGGAGTGGGGGAGGAATGGGATGTATTTAGGGAAGCAGTGATGGCTTGCTCAAAAGATGCTTGTGGCATGAGATGCGTGGGAGGTGGGTTGATTAGAAAGGGTAGTGAGTGGTGGGATGAAGAGGTAAGATTACTAGTGAAAGATAAGAGAGAGGCATTTGGACGATTTTTGCAGGGAAAAAATGCAAATGAGTGGGAGATGTATAAAAGAAAGAGGCAGGAGGTCAAGAGGAAGGTGCAAGAGGTGAAAAAGAGGTCAAATGAGAGTTGGGGTGAGAGAGTATCATTAGATTTTAGTGAGAATAAAAAGATGTTTTGGAAGGAGGTAAATAAAGTGCGTAAGACAAGGGAGCAAATGGGAACTTCAGTGAAGGGGCTAATGGGGAGGTGATAACAGGTAGTGGTGATGGGAGAAGGAGATGGAGTGAGTATTTTGAAGGTTTGTTGAATGTGTTTCATGATAGAGTGGCAGATATAGGGTGTTTTGGTCGAGGTGGTGTGCAAAGTGAGAGGGTTAGGGAAAATGATTTGGTAAACAGAGAGGAGGTAGTAAAAGCTTTGCGGAAGGTGAAAGCCGGCAAAGCATCGGGTTTGGATGGTATTGCAGTGGAATTTATTAAAAAAGGGGGTGACTGTATTGTTGACTGGTTGGTAAGATTATTCAATGTATGTATGACTCATGGTGAGGTGCCTGAGGATTGGCGGAATGCGTGCATAGTGCCATTGTACAAAGGCAAAGGGGATAAGAGTGAGTGCTCAAATTACAGAGGTATAAGTATGTTGAGTATTCCTGGTAAATTATATGGGAGGGTATTGATTGAGAGGGTGAAGGCATGTACAGAGCATCAGATTGGGGAAGAGCAGTGTGGTTTCAGAAGTGGTAGAGTATGTGTGGATCAGATGTTTGCTTTGAAGAATGTATGTGAGAAATACTTAAAAAAGCAAATGGATTTGTATGTAGCATATATGGATCTGGAGAAGGCATATGATAGAGTTAATAGAGATGCTCTGCGGAAGGTATTAAGAATATATGGCGTGTGAGGCAAGTTGTTAGAAGCAGTGAAAAGTTTTTATCGAGGATGTAAGGCATGTGTACGTGTAGGAAGAGAGGAAAGTGATTGGTTCTCAGTGAATGTACGTTTGCGGCAGGGGTGTGTGATGTCTCCATGGTTGTTTAATTTGTTTATTGATGGGGTTGTTTGGGAGGTGAATGCAAGAGTTTTGGAAAGAGGTGCAAGTATGCAGTCTTTTGTGGTTGAGAGAGCTTGGAAAGTGAGTCAGTTGTTGTTCGCTGATGATACAGCGCTGGTGACTGATTCATGTACGAAACTGCAGAAGCTGATGATTGAGTTTGGTAAAGTGTGTGAAAGAAGAGAGTTAAGAGTAAATGTGAATAAGAGCAAGGTTATTAGGTACAGTAGGGTTGAGGGTCAAGTCAATTGAGAGGTACGTTTGAATGGAGAAAAACTGGAGGAAGTAAAGTGTTTTAGATATCTGGGAGTGGATCTGGCAGCGGATGGAACCATGGAAGCGGAAGTGAATCATAGGATTGGGGAATGGGCGAAAATTCTGGGAGCCTTGAAGAATGTTTGGAAGTCGAGAACATTATCTCGGAAAGCAAAAATGGGTATGTTTGAAGGAATAGTGGTTAGTATGGTTACGAGGCTTGGGTTATGGATAGAGTTGTGCGCAGGAGGGTGGATGTTCTGGAAATGAGATGTTTGAGGACAATATGTTGTGTGAGGTGGTTTGATCGATTAAGCAAGGTAAGGGTAAGAAAGATGTGTGGAAATAAAACGAGTGTGGTTGAGAGAGCAGAAGAGGGTGTTTTGAAATAGTTTGGTCACATGGAGAGAATGAGTGAGGAAAGATTGACCAAGAGGATGTATGTGTCGGAGGTGGAGGGAACGAGGAGAAGTGGGAGACCAAATTGGAGGTGGAAAGATGGAGTGAGAAAGATTTTGAGTGATCGGGGCCTGAACATGCAGGAGGGTGAAAGGCGGGCAAGGAATAGAGTGAATTGGAACGATGTGGTATACCGGGGTCGACGTGCTGTCAATGGATTGAACCAGGGTATGTGAAGCGTCTGGGGTAAACCATGGAAAGTTCTGTGGGGCCTGGATGTGGAAAGGGAGCTGTGGTTTCAGTGCATTATTACATGACAGCTAGAGACTGAGTGTGAACGAATGTGGCCTTTGTTGTCTTTTCCTAGCGCTAACTCGCACACATGAGGGGGGGAGGGGATTGTTATTCCATGTGTGGCGAGGTGGCGATGGGATGAATAAAGGCAGACAGTATGAATTATGTACATGTGTATATATGTATATGTTTGTGTGTGTGTGTATATATATATATATATATATATATATATATATATATATATATATATATATATATATATATATATATATATATATGCTTACATTGAGATGTATAGGTATGTATATTTGCGTGTGTGGACGTGTATGTATATACATGTGTATGTGGGTGGGTTGGGCCATTCTTTCGTCTGTCTCCTTGCGCTACCTCGCTAACGGGGGAGACAGCGACAAATTAGATAAAATAAATAAAAATAAATGTACATAGGATCATCTAAGGAAAATGCTGTCAATGAATGTCGATTTAACTGGGGACTTAAGTTACAGCAGTAATTGCAAATACATTTCAAGGGTTGTTACAACAAAAGAAAAAGTTTTTTGTTTCCAGAAATTTTCTGGAAACGCTTTTGGAGCTTGATTGCAGGTTTTACTTTAGATATGTCTGATATTTCCATACATATGCTCATTACTAAAAATATAAATTCTGTTAATTGCATCATTATTTGCTTTAGTTCCTGGAATTATCATCGCAGATAAATTGAACAAAGTTGTTAAAGAATGAGTACAGACAAAGACTAAGCTTGATATACACCCGACGATGTTGACGATGAAGAGCTTTGGAGATGTATATTTTGTTACTAGTCTGTTATGCCTTCCACATTACATTGCCACAGCAGAAAGAATTACCATAGGATTGAATAATATGAGAGCAAAACTGAAACACCAAGAAATCATTCGTGGGATAATAATTCTAAGTTTTCTGTTAATGTTGATCTTGAAAAAGATGAATTAGTTATGCATAATGCAAGTGATTCATATCAATGCGGTACAGTGAGGAAACTTGGTATGTATGTTGAAGTATAATAGCCAAACAGTGTCAGTCTGAATCTGATTTGTCTTCAGCTTAGTTACATCTCTTTCCTTAAGAAAGATTCGCCTGCTTAATATTGCCATATCAATTTGTACAATGTACAGTGCAAGTGATTTATGAAATACAGTACAGGAGAGATATGTGTATTATATAATTGTAAATGCAAAACAATTGATTTTTCTTTAGCATTTTTCAAAAATTCACTGTAATACTACCATATTATTTTGATGAATTTATATTACCCTACTTACTCTTCGACAAATGAACAATAGATAATCCTACTATATAATTGCTTTATCATTTCACTAAACATCTATTTTTCAGTGAGACTTCACTGAGATAGAAATGTGAAGTTTTTGCCTCAAGATTTGGGGAGTTCTGGATTAAGGTATCTGGCAACACTGAGTAACTCTCGCATGTAAACAAACAGGTAAGGATGATGATGAGCAAGTGTCAGCAGTTGAGTTACTAAGACTAACCCTATCAATGCAGGTTATGTGTTCTGGTTGTCCCAGAGTTTTTCATAATAAGAAGATTCATGGACGAGAACTAAGAAAAGTGATGACATTACGAGAGGCACGAGAATTCGTAAAAGTGGCAGGATATTGGAAGGTTGTCATTGTACAGCCGAAAATAAGAATTTCGCTAATTAATGAAATATAAGACATCATTTAGGATTATATATATATATATATATATATATATATATATATATATATATATATATATATATATACACACACACACACACACACACCAGGACTGCACAAGACCCATACGACTGATTAACGGTATCGGATAAAACCCAAACTTAACTAAAACTAGGCAAATTTTAACAGAATAACACAGTCTATGCCATTGGTATTGCTCGAGCTCAAGTGAGCTCTTGGAACAATGATACTGATACAATTCTAAACTAATCAGAGAATGAAAATCTATTTTACCTGAGTCCTGTAATCAGGTCCAATACAGTAATTGATGGCTTGTTTTACTACTTACTTTACTCAAGTATGTGCATAGAAGCTCAAAAAAAGTACGTGCAGGTGAAATGAAGACAGGTGACCCAGCACTATTCGCCCATCCTTATTATTAATGTGACTTGTTTAGTGACGATAATACTATATTGATAGTGTTACTGATGATTTATTCAGTTTACAGAGTCTGCAGTATATACCATGAGGACTAAATCATAATAGCATTTTTACTCCCCTGTATCCAGGGATTGAGATAATCTTATTTGTGTAAAACCAATGTTTAGAGTTAGTCCAAATACATTTTGTGTTTATGTTTGTTGAGCGTATTTCTAGATGGAAACATTTTATTGAATTGAATTAATAACGTCATTTCCCTTTGACGACATTGCATCATATTCCATCTGAACGTATTAATCTACTATAAATGAAAAAGTAGAATTGGCTTTATGAGTTGAAATCACAGTTATACTTGCACTTGATGTTTTTTCTTTATTTAATACACTTCATGTTTCCTATTCTAATGTATATCATCATTATGCTATATCTATTGAAGGGTCAACTGAATATAGTAATAGTGGAAAGTTGTTTGATAGTAATAAAGTAAATTTATTGGTGAGATATCTGTCTATCTATCTATCACTGATGCCTGTTCCAATTGGAACTTTCTCAAAGGCCTCCATTATACATTTGATTCTGGGCTGTTTAACTACAAACGTTTTGAAGTCAGTTGTTCATATACAAAATTCATTCCATTTTCAGTGCTGCAGCTATACCACTAAGCATCTAATCAAATGAATTTAAGTGCTACAACACCCCTCCTTGGCTGGCAGATGTTACTGAATGCCACTTAATTTAATGTTTTATGTTTAACACTTTTGGAATCAGTTCAATGATGAATTGAAAATGATGTACATCTTTTCACTTTCATACATTTCTTTTGTCAGATTTTGTTTAGTGCAACACTTGTATGTACTTCATTAATCAAGTTACATCTGTGGCATTTGTCTCTTTTTCATTCCCATTAAACTGTTTTCGTTTTTCCCCTTTTTTATGCAATTCAAGTTTCTAAGACTCTGTATCATTAATTCTTTCATAAACATGCATTCAGGCATATTGCATGTACAGTTGTTTAACACGAATTATGTTTATCACCTTCATAATCACTTACGTGTGTAAATGAATTAAAATTATGTACTTTTCATTAGTATCATGCATTTCTTTGGTCATGTATGGTTTTATTTCATGAACTGTATATACTGCATTAATCAAATTGCATCTCTGGCATTAGTCTGTTTCCATTTCCATCAAAATGTTTTTGTTTTTTCAATTTTTTTATGTTCAAGTTTCTTTAAATGTAAATTATTTATTCTATTATGAAGTCACTTGCTGCTGTGAAAAAGACATAGCCCTCCATGCTGTAGCAGTTAGCATCACTGACTGTCACACATATAAGGGCTGCCTAGGAGTAAACTTGCATTGGCTTGAATCCTGGTTGCATAAGCAGGTTCACTGTCCACCCAGCTGACCATCCTTCCCTAGTGTCTTGTTGATAGAATGGTTGCCTGGCATAAGTTAGGTATGTGTGTTTGTGTGCAAAGATGTGGTATACATATACAGGGTTATGAAGACAGGGCAACACAAGTGTAAAACTCTCTCCCAAAAAACCACAAAAAGTAATCACATAAGTTTAGTTCATCAATAATGCTATCAACCCATTGTATCATTATCACTCAACAAGTCATATTGATGATAAGGCTGAGTTGAGATTGCTGGGTCATCTGTCTTCATTGCACTTGTTTGAAGATTTACTTTTTTGTGTAATCATCTATTTGTGCTGTATGGGGAGAGAGGGTTACACTTGATGGGCCACATCTGAACATGCTGTACAATCATATGAATTATTAAATGTATGTATGATGTCTGCATTAACCATGGCCTCATTAATTTTGTTCTGTTCATCCACCATTCTTTTAAAGTACTTCTTTTCATCTTTTTGGAAAATTTTCTTGCTTAATTTCATGTCATGCCCACTGGTTGCTCTATCCCTATGTTTCCTGAAGAACTGATCACTGTCCATGTCATTGATCTATTTTAAAAACTTAAAGGTTGTGATCAGGTCCCCCATTACTCTTCTCTCTTCCAAGGTTGGCAAACTTATAGCCTTTAGTCTTCCTTGTAACTTAGCTTTCTTATTTTTTTACCTTCTTTATTACTGGTCACTTGACCTTTTCATTTGCAGCTATGCTTTTTTAGGTGATATGGCGAGAATCAAGAAGCATAGTGTAGTTTTGGCCTTATGTATGTTATGAATAGCTAGCCAAATATTGCCTTATTTATATACTTGCAGGTTATTATGATATATACCAGACGACAGTTTATTTCCTTTACTTTTCTCATAATGGCGAGATAGGTTAGCGATGATACTGATTCTCAAGTCCTTTTCACACACAAAATCTTGATGGTTATTTTCTGCCGGATAATAATCATATTAAGGCCTTTTCTCACTTTGCTCCATCCTCATTACTTTACATTTGCTTGGGTTGAATTTCATCTCTCAAACCAACTTTGGAGTCTGTTTAGGTCCCCATGTTAGCTGATGCAATCCTTCTTGATTTTCCCTTTGCTCATGACTTTTCCATCATCTGCAAACTTATTCATGAGGGAGGCTGTACCTTCAAGCAAATCATTCACATAGATCAAGAGAGTAACAAGCCCTGGTGCACTCCACCGGTGACCACCCATGTGGAGAAGGCTTGTGTGGCAGGCATCTTTTGTTTCCTTTCACTAAGATAATATTCTATCATGGAGGAGTCTTCCCCATATTCCTTTCTGGTGTTCCAGCTTCTTAATTAGCATCCCATGCAGTACTGTGTCACATGCTTTCTGACAGTCAAGATATAAAAAGTCTACTTAGTCTTCTTGTGTCAGAGAGGTCACCTATAGGAATTGAAGGGATCTCTTACACATAACCTCCTTTCCTTATAGCTGTGTTGCCTCTCACTTAAGTAAATTTTCCTCTGTAGAAACTTACCAGTTTGCTTTCTGATTGACTTCCCCAGTACCTTAAAGATGGTCCACTTTGATTGACATGTCTCTGTTGGTTCTAATGATGGTACTGTAATTTCATTATAACATTTGTTGTGATATAAAATGTATTTATTAGTCTATTATTGCTGGTCCCAACTCATAATCATAATTGTCAAGGTGACTGGTCTATTGTGTAAAGCCTTTTCTGTCTTCCATCTTAGTGGTGACTGTTATGTTTGCCCTTTTCCACTCCCTTGGCACTTTGCATTTCTCTAGCAAGATCTAGAATCTTGAACATTATTTCAGGATCTCTATGTGTGTTTCTAAGTATAAACTGAAGTAGTATAGATAATGAAGCAAGATATCAATCTTTGTATCATCACTCAGCTGTGATTATGATCATAAGTTGAGATCAGCAATAATAGACTAATAAATACATTTTATATCACAACAAATGTTATAATGAAATTACAGGACCATTATTAGAACCAAAAGAGATATGTCAATCAAAGTGGACTGTATCTTAATACAGAAAGCAAGTGTACCAAAATACATCACAAAAGGAGGTGATAGTAGTCTGGTGGTACATGTCAACACTGCTGCTTTCACACTTGCTGCTATCGTACCAGTATGCTACCACTGCAAGCTTTATTTATTGCTCTTTGTATAAGTTAAGGTGTACATCACGTTTTTTCTTGGTAGTATTATTATTCTTTTATGGAGAGGGAGATGCTGGAGGAAGGGATTATGGCATTGATAGTGACAAAGAAATTGGCTGGAGTGCTGTAACAGATGAAATTTCTGTGCTAGTTATGGCTACTGGTAAAAATGGAACTTAAGGAGATTTAAAAGGCTATCTGCATAGTGCTCACTAATACAGAGTGGGAAGTATGATTTAGCCCTCAACAACAACAGTTCACCCAAATCAAAGAGGTTTTCAGTAGGAATGATGAAATACTCCTTTGATATTGTAAGGGAACCAGTCAACAAAGGAATCCTCCCAGATTTTGTTCAGGAGATTGAAAGGCTACTTTTGAAATTTTGGTGGAAAATATGGTGTTTCCCAAAACAACAAAGTTCACTGAAATCCTTGAGGATTACAGTAGGATTGATGAAATACACCTGTATTTCTGTAGAAGATCAAGTTAGCAAATGCATCTTCCTGGATTTCATTGGATATTGTTGAGGAATCCAAGAAATTATCTGGATTTCAGTGGGATGTATGGCATTGCCCTAAACTAAGGAGTCCAAGAGGTTTTCAGCTTGATTGGTGAAATGCACCAGTACCATAAAAGAGCCACTCAGCTAATGAATTCTGTTTGATTTTGGCGGATTTACATAGATTTCATTGTGGAGGGTGATACTATCTATGGATTTCATTGAGAAGTGTGGTGTTGCTCTGAGCAACAAAAACCAAGGGAATGGGAGTAGGATTTTGTTTGATTTTGGCAGATTTAGATAGATTTCATTGTGGAGGGTGATACTATCTATGGATTTCATTGAGAAGTGTGGTGTTGCTCTGAGCAACAAAAACCAAGGGAATGGGAGTAGGATTAGTTAAATACACTGGTAATGTTGTAGTAGACCAGTCAACTGAGGCATCTTCTTGGATTTCGATGGATGTCATTGAGGAGGGTTAAGAGACAGAAGACCCTATTGACTAATGAATCCTCTTGGATATCAGTGGATTTAGATGGTTTTCGTAAGGAGGCTGTGAGGCTATGTATGGATTTTTGTGGGAAGTATGACAGCATCCTAAACAACAAAATCCAAGAGGTTCATAGTGAGATCAGTGAAATACACATTTAATACTGCAGGAGATCCAGTTGATGAATGGTTCTCATAGATTTCAATGGATTCTATTGAGGAGAGTAAGAGCCATTATGTGGATTTTGGTTGGAAGTATGGCATCACTGTAAAAATTGAAATCCAAGATGGGTGGAGTAGGATTACATCTGTAATACTTTAGGAGACACAATCAGCAAATCCATCCTTTAGGATTTTGATGTATTTTATTGAGGAGACTACAAGACTATCTAAGTAGTATTAAATGCTACATAGCAGAAGGTATGGCATCACATTATTTGGATGGAGATCACAAAAATGAGATGATTTGATATGTACAGAAAAGCAAGAAACTGCTAATGAATGTAGGAATAAAGTTTTGTCTGAGACTCCTTCAGTATTACAGGTGTATTTTGCTAATTCTAAGACAATACTCTTGGATTTTGTTTGGTTTTGTTAAGACACTCCTTGTAGCACTTTCTGCTGCACAGAGATCATGAAAATACATTCAGAAAAGCAATAACCAGATATAAACCTAAATATCATTAGTTGATTGGAACACTTATAGTGTTACAGGTGTATTTTACCAATTGTACCGCATTTCTCTTTGATTTCTTTGATTTCTGTGGATTTCATTTGAGTTATAGGTATACCAGGAAAGTAGCCATACTTACTGAATTGTTTACTTAATTAGGGGGAAATAGGTATCCCCTGTGATGATCATGGGTGTCTTTGATTCCCCATGAATTTTTCATTTAGATTCATGAGCAAACTCATGATATGTTTCTCTGTCAACTTGTGGATACTTCCACTTGAATTGTAAATGTAAAAGCAACTAATGAACTAATCTTATATTTGCTAATGATGATGAGATGGTTCCTGACATGAGAATAGTGGCTTTGTTAGGGAAATGTGATCATGTTGGATGGGTGTGGATATAAGTTACATACTTAGGACCCAGGCTAAAGGAAATGCGAATGGGACAACTTGAATTTCTGGAATGGGGACTTCAAACTAATTTATGATATGCAGTTAGATTCTGATTATTAAATGGTAATGGAAAATAAGAAAGTGGAGTTAGAATGGGAATACTTCACAGATGCTTTAACAATTTCCACCCTAAACTTGGTCTGTTTTTGCATTCTCCATCCTAGAATTTTTTTTTCAAAAATAGAGGAATTGGAAATAGTAACTGACCCAATAGATTAAATCATCATACCATAATGTTAAAACATGTAAAATATTCAAAAAGAAAATACAAATCTTCCTTAGTAGCTGTAATCTTTTAAGTTTCCTTAATGGTACAGTAGTTTGTTCCTGTGTACCATATACTTCATCATGGGCCCCAAGTAAACATCTTGATCACTTTTTACACCAAAATTGCATCACATTTCTTCTCATGTCCCCATGCAATTATGCTTGCAGCAAACAGACTGCCAGATGTGTGTTGCAATAAGATTCATTCCATTGTGTTGTTTGTAGGTTGACTGACAGCCTTGAAATTCCTGAGGATGAATTATTAATGCTGATGACATGGTCTCTCTATATGATTCATGGGTGCTTCATGAGATTTAAGGTAGAGTGGAAAACATAATCACATATCTTGAACATGTGTATTTTACACATAAGTGATTTATTACTTGTTTGTACTGTAAGACAAGGGAGTTTTACACCTGTGGGCCCCATCTCTTAAAGTCTCCGTGAGCATTCAACCTCTTAAATTCATGTATGCTGTCTACAGTAACCATGTCCTCAATCAGTGTTCCATTCATCCACCATTCCTATACTGTAAAAGTATTTCTTAACATTCATTTACAATTTTCTTGCTTTACTTTCATGTTATGTCCTCGGGTCATTTGGTTCCTACACCTCTCAAAGTGTTGTCCACTGGTCCACTGTCCACCTTGTTGATTCCCTTTAAAAACTTAACACTTGTGATTAGGTCACCCTTCTGTCTTTTGTCTTTCATGGTGGGTAAATTTAAAGCTTTCAGCCTTTCCCAGTTGCTTAGTTCTCTTAATTCGGGTACCATCTTTGTTTCCCTCATCTGGACCTTTTCTATGAGTCTTTGTGCTTTAGTTGTGGTAACCAAACCTGAGAAGCATATTCTAGTTTTGACCTTGTTTAGGATGTGATAAGCATATCAAATAATTCTTTTTAGATATACTTGAAAGCTATTCTGATATTTATTTAGATATACTTGAAAGCTATTCTGATATTTATTTAGATATACTTGAAAGGTATTCTGATATTTGCCAGCAGACAGTTAGTTTCCTTAGTTGCTCTGCTGTAGGACTCTGATTGCAGATTAGGGGTGATATCTACTCCCAAGTTCCTCATACACAAAATCTTGATGCTTATTTCCTGCTAGGTGCTTTTCATATTGAGGCCATCTTTCACTTTTTCCCATCCTCATTATTTTTACATTTACTCGAGTTTAATTTCATTTAGCATGTTTTCAGGACTTATCACAGTTAGGATATTGATAATTGTAAGGTTGAAAAACTTGAAAACCTGGAAAAATAAAAGATAATAAAGAAAAACCATGCCCTTTAGTATGACAATAAAGGATCACTCCTAGTGGGAAAACATCTTGGAGATCCTCAAAGATGCTGAATGAAATGGCATGTTAAGATTACTGTATTTCTTATTTTTCTTTATGTAAGTAGCTCCAGCCACAGACAAAAGTCCACAACAAGGCCAGGCCTTGATCGAAATATTAAGAGGTTAATGAGAGGGTTAAAGAAGAGACAACGGGAAGTATTTACAAATTTTGGAGGAAATTAAAAACCTGTCTTTTAAAATGTGCCAGGTCATAGTTATTGGGAAAAACATGAGAAGGTAGAGAGTTCTAAAGCTTCGAGGTGTAGGGATAGAAATAGTGATCAAAATGGCCCACCCTTGAGTTGCCAGCAGCCACACAGTAAGTGACACAGCAGTTTGCTGAGTATTGTGTGGTTTAGCTAGTGGTGGGGGCACACAAACAACCAGCTCTCAGGAGCAAAAATGAAAGTAATGCTTATAGAAGAGGGAAAGTGAACCATAATTGTGGCATAGGGCAAGGGGTTCAAGCTTTGAAGTTATTGTGAGAGGGATTATAAGTCAGACCGCTTTTGACTCAAATCTCTCAAGTAAGGATGCCGGGCTAGAACAACCCTAGATATGAGAGCAGTACTCCATACAAGGATGAATCAGTCCTTTGAGTAAACGGTGCAACTGTTCAGAAGAAAAGAAATTTCAACATTTAAAGAGGACTCCCAGTTTCTTCAAGGCAGACTTAGCTATTCCCAAAATGTGAGGTTTTCAAGAAAGAGTGGGTATAATAAAAGAAAGGGGATATGATTGAAGTTTAGAGGTCTGATCTTTTAGATACAACAAATGTAGTTGTGTACAGTATGCTTTCAGAGTTTATAAGGTTGATTGACTTAGATAGCATAGCTTTTATTATTTAGAAGAGTTATCATGGCTTCTCCAGCTGGTGGAAGTTTGGTATTGGGATAAACTAATTCTTTTTATTGGTAACATGTTGTACCCCTTTTTGTTTGATATATTTCTGCTTGATGTGTCCTGTATGAAATGTTGCAGTATGATTCTTATTTTCCTTAGCTTGTGAGACTCACCTTGAACTTTACCATATGATTGCAAGGAACACGTCGCTACAGGATCAGAAGATACAAGTTATAGCATTTTCCAAAGAAAGAATCCAAAGAGTAATGCACTCAAAATGGCAAGTCAGGTAAGATTCAGTATACAACTCATAGGGTTACTGAATAGTTTTCATTATATTCATGTAGATTGCTAGGTCTCTCTTTTCTGTAGGGAATTACCTGAAATGATGTTGTAAATGTTTAACTTTTGTGAAAACAAAGGCATATGTTTGGTTTAGTACATTCCATTTCCTTGATTCCCAATTGTATAAAGTGGATAATGTGCATACAATCTCATATTACACCCACACATCCTTAATCCTATGGATGCATCATTTCAGTATATCCAAACACTCTATTTTTTTTTTTATTTTGCTTTGTCGCTGTCTCCCGCGTTTGCAAGGTAGTGCAAGGAAACAGACGAAAGAAATGGCCCAACCCACCCCCATACACAATATATATACATACACGTCCACACACGCAAATATACATACCTATACATCTCAATGTACACATATATATATACACACACAGACATGTACATATATACCCATGCACACAATTCACACTGTCTGCCTTTATTCATTCCCATCGCCACCTCGCCACACATGGAATACCATCCCCCTCCCCCCTCATGTGTGCGAGGTAGCACTAGGAAAAGACAACAAAGGCCCCATTCGTTCACACTCAGTCTCTAGCTGTCATGCAATAATGCCCAAAACCACAGCTCCCTTTTCACATCCAGGCCCCCACACAACTTTCCATGGTTTACCCCAGACGCTTCACATGCCCTGATTCAATCCACTGACAGCACGTCAACCCCGGTATACCACATCAATCCAATTCACTCTATTTCTTGCCCTCCTTTCATCCTCCTGCATGTTCAGGCCCCGATCACACAAAATCTTTTTCACTCCATCTTTCCACCTCCAATTTGGTCTCCCACTTCTCCTTGTTCCCTCCACCTCCGACACATATATCCCCTTGGTCAATCTTTCCTCACTCATTCTCTCTATGTGCCCAAACCATTTCAAAACACCCTCTTCTGCTCTCTCAACCACACTCTTTTTATTTCCACACATCTCTCTTACCCTTACATTACTTACTAGATCAAACCACCTCACTCCACACATTGTCCTCAAACATCTCATTTCCAGCACATCCACCCTCCTGCGCACAACTCTATCCATAGCCCACGCCTTGCAACCATACAACATTGTTGGAACCAGTATTCCTTCAAACATACCCATTTTTGCTTTCCAAGATAATGTTCTCGACTTCCACACATTCTTCAAGGCTCCCAGGATTTTCGCCCCCTCCCCCACCCTATGATTCACTTCTGCTTCCATGGTTCCATCCGCTGCCAGATCCACTCCCAGATATCTAAAACACTTTACTTCCTCCAGTTTTTCTCCATTCAAACTTACCTCCCAAGTGACTTGACCCTCAATCCTACTGTACCTAATAACCTTGCTCTTATTCACATTTACTCTTAACTTTCTTCTTTCACACACTTTTCCAAACTCAGTCACCAGTTTCTGCAGTTTCTCACATGAATCAGCCACCAGCGCTGTATCATCAGCAAACAACAACTGACCCACTTCCCAAGCTCTCTCATCCACAACAGACTGCATACTTGCCCCTCTTTCCAAAACTCTTGCATTCACCTCCCTAACAGCCCCATCCATAAACAAATTAAACAACCATGGAGACATCACACACCCCTGCCGCAAACCTACATTCACTGAGAACCAATCACTTTCCTCTCTTCCTACACGTACACATGCCTTACATCCTCGATAAAAACTTTTCGCTGCTTCTAACAACTTTCCTCCCATACCATATATTCTTAATACCTTCCACAGAGCATCTTTATCAACTCTATCATATGCCTTCTCCAGATCAATAAATGTTACATACAAATCCATTTGCTTTTCTAAGTATTTCTCACATACATTCTTCAAAGCAAACACCTGATCCACACATCCTCTACCACTTCTGAAACCACACTGCTCTTCCCCAATCTGATGCTCTTTACATGCCTTCACCCTCTCAATCAATACCCTCCCATATAATTTACCAGGAATACTCAACAAACTTATACCTCTGTAATTTGAGCACTCACTCTTATCCCCTTTGCCTTTGTACAATGGCACTATGCAAGCATTCCGCCAATCCTCAGGCACCTCACCATGAGTCATACATACATTAAATAACCTTACCAACCAGTCAACAATACAGTCACCCCCTTTTTTGATAAATTCCACTGCAATACCATCCAAACCTGCTGCCTTGCTGGCTTTCATCTTCCTCAAAGCTTTTACTACCTCTTCTCTGTTTACCAAATCATTTTCCCTAACCCTCTCACTTTGCACACCACCTCGACCAAAACACCCTATATCTGCCACTCTATCATCAAACACATTCAACAAACCTTCAAAATATTCACTCCATCTCCTTCTCACATCACCACTACTTGTTATCACCTCCCCATTTGCGCCCTTCACTGAAGTTCCCATTTGCTCCCTTGTCTTACGCACTTTATTTACCTCCTTCCAGAACATCTTTTTATTCTCCCTAAAATTTAATGATACTCTCTCACCCCAACTCTCATTTGCTCTCTTTTTCACCTCTTGCACCTTTCTCTTGACCTCCTGTCTCTTTCTTTTATACATCTCCCACTCAATTGCATTCATAGCTATAAATTCTGAAATTTAGATTTACACTGTGGCTAACAAAGAAAGTTTCCCTGTGCAGTGCCAGAAATACAGTATATTCCCTGGTGCTTTCTAATTTATGCAACATTAGGTGATAAGAGATGGAAAAGTTGGGTGATGTAGGTTATAGGATTAGTATTACGTTGATAAGCTTCTAGATGTTAGGATTTTGTTCTGTAGACAGAATTACTTGAAAATATCAGTAAATGATGGGCTGAAATATTTTGCATGTGAAAATTTGATGTGTTGTCAGGGCCTACAGCTAGAGATTATATAAGGATTGAATTGTTAAGTATGGGCAGGCAGTTGTTTCTGCTGGATTTTGTGTGTATACAGTAAAACCTGTTTTTTGTAACTTCAAACAATAAGGTGTTCAAAATAGTGTATATTTATCAGTTTTATTTGAGAACCCTCAATTGTCAAACAAAATTTGGTATTATATATTTATGTATTATACTTTGTCGCTGTCTCCTGCGTTCACGAGGTAGCGCAAGGAAACAGATGAAAGAATGGCCCAACCCACCCACATACACATATATATGCATACACATTCACACACGCACATATATATACTTATACATATCAACGTATACATATATATACACACACCGACTTATACATATATACACATGTACATAATTCATATTGTCTGCCCTTATTCATTTCCGTCGCCAGCCCGCCACACGTTAAATGAAAACCCCCTCCCCCCGCATGTGCACGAGGTAGCACAAGGAAAAACAAAAAAGGCCACATTCATTCACACTCAGTCTCTAACTGTCATATGTAATGCGCTGAAACCACAGCTCCCTTTCCACATCCAGGCCCCACAAAACTTTCCATGGTTTACCCAAGACACTTCACATGACCTGGTTCAATCCCTTGACAGCACGTTGACCCTGGTATACCACATCGTTTCAGTTCACTGTATTCCTTGCATGTCTTTCACCCTCCTGCATGTTTAGGCCCCGATCAATTAAAATCTTTTTCACTCCATCTTTCCACATCCAATTTGGTCTCCCACTTCTCCTCGTTCACTCCACCTCTGACACATGTATCCTCTTTGTCAATCTTTCCTCACTCATTCTCTCCATGTGACCAAACCATTTCAAAACACCCTCTTCTGCTCTCTCATGCACACTCTTTTTATTACCACACATCTCTCTTACCCTTTCATCACTTACTCGATCAAACCACCTCACACCACATATTGCCCTCAAACCTCTCATTTCTAACATATCTACCCTCCTCCGCACAACTCTATCTATAGCTTATGCCTCGCAACCATATAACATTGTTGGAGCCACTATTCCTTCAAACATACCCATTTTTGCTTTCCAAGATAATGTTCTCACTTTCCACACATTTTTTAATGCTCCCAAAACTTTCGCCCCCTCCCCCACCCTGGGACTCACTTCTGCTTCCATGGTTCCATCTGCTGCCAAATCCACTCCTAGATATCTAAAACACTTCACTTCCTCCAGTTTTTCTCCATTCAAACTTATCTCCCAATTGACTTGTCCCTCAACCCTACTGTACCTAATTACCTTGCTCTTATTCACATTTACTCTCAGCTTTCTTCTTTCACAGCGATTGGGGTCTGAACATACAGGAGTGTGAAAGGTGTGCAAGGAATAGTGAATTGGAGCGATATTGTATAACTGGGTCGACTTGCTGTCAGTGGATTGAAACAGGGCATGTGAAGTGCCTAGGGTAAACCATAGAAAGATTTCTAGGGCTTGGATGTGGAAAGGGAGCTGTGATTACGGTGGATCACACATGACAGGTAGAGACTGAGTGTGAACGAATGTGGCCTTTGTTCTCTTATCCTAGCGCTACCTCATGCATGCATGGGGGGAGATGGCTTTGTTGTCTTATCCTAGCACTACCTCATGTGTGCATGGGGGGAGATGGGTGCCATTTCATGCGTGGCGGGTTGGTGACGGGAATGGATGAAGCAGCAGTTATGACTATGTTTTTTTTTTTTTTTTTTTTATACTTTGTCGCTGTCTCCCGCGTTTGCGAGGTAGCGCAAGGAAACAGACGAAAGAAATGGCCCAACCCCCCCCATACACATGTACATACACACGTCCACACACGCAAATATACATACCTACACAGCTTTCCATGGTTTACCCCGGACGCTTCACATGCCTTGATTCAATCCACTGACAGCACGTCAACCCCTGTATACCACATCGCTCCAATTCACTCTATTCCTTGCCCTCCTTTCACCCTCCTGACAGATCCACTCCCAGATATCTAAAACACTTCACTTCCTCCAGTTTTTCTCCATTCAAACTCACCTCCCAATTGACTTGACCCTCAACCCTACTGTACCTAATAACCTTGCTCTTATTCACATTTACTCTTAACTTTCTTCTTCCACACACTTTACCAAACTCCGTCACCAGCTTCTGCAGTTTCTCACATGAATCCGCCACCAGCGCTGTATCATCAGCGAACAACAACTGACTCACTTCCCAAGCTCTCTCATCCCCAACAGACTTCATACTTGCCCCTCTTTCCAAGACTCTTGCATTTACCTCCCTAACAACCCCATCCATAAACAAATTAAACAACCATGGAGACATCACACACCCCTGCCGCAAACCTACATTCACTGAGAACCAATCACTTTCCTCTCTTCCTACACGTACACATGCCTTACATCCTCGATAAAAACTTTTCACTGCTTCTAACAACTTGCCTCCCACACCATATATTCTTAATACCTTCCACAGAGCATCTCTATCAACTCTATCATATGCCTTCTCCAGATCCATAAATGCTACAACAAATCCATTTGCTTTTCTAAGTATTTCTCACATACATTCTTCAAAGCAAACACCTGATCCACACATCCTCTACCACTTCTGAAACCACACTGCTCTTCCCCAATCTGATGCTCTGTACATGCCTTCACCCTCTCAATCAATACCCTCCCATATAATTTACCAGGAATACTCAACAAACTTATACCTCTGTAATTTGGGCACTCACTCTTATCCCCTTTGCCTTTGTACAATGGCACTATGCACGCATTCCGCCAATCCTGAGGCACCTCACCATGAGTCATACATACATTAAATAACCTTACCAACCAGTCAACAATACAGTCACCCCCTTTTTTAATAAATTCCACTGCAATACCATCCAAACCTGCTGCCTTGCCGGCTTTCATCTTCCGCAAAGCTTTTACTACCTCTTCTCTGTTTACCAAATCATTTTCCCTAACCCTCTCACTTTGCACACCACCTCGACCCAAACACCCTATATCTGCCACTCTGTCATCAGACACATTCAACAAACCTTCAAAATACTCATTCCATCTCCTTCTCACATCACCACTACTTGTTATCACCTCCCCATTTACGCCCTTCACTGAAGTTCCCATTTGCTCCCTTGTCTTACGCACCCTATTTACCTCCTTCCAGAACATCTTTTTATTCTCCCTAAAATTTACTGATAGTCTCTCACCCCAACTCTCATTTGTCCTTTTTTTCACCTCTTGCACCTTTCTCTTGACCTCCTGTCTCTTTCTTTTATACTTCTCCCACTCAATTGCATTTTTTCCCTGCAAAAATCGTCCAAATGCCTCTCTCTTCTCTTTCACTAATACTCTTACTTCTTCATCCCACCACTCACTACCCTTTCTAAACAGCCCACCTCCCACTCTTCTCATGCCACAAGCATCTTTTGCGCAATCCATCACTGATTCCCTAAATACATCCCATTCCTCCCCCACTCCCCTTACTTCCATTGTTCTCACCTTTTTCCATTCTGTACACAGTCTCTCCTGATACTTCTTCACACAGGTCTCCTTCCCAAGCTCACTTACTCTCACCACCTTCTTCACCCCAACATTCACTCTTCTTTTCTGTAAACCCATACTAATCTTCACCTTAGCCTCCACAAGATAATGATCAGACATCCCTCCAGTTGCACCTCTCAGCACATTGACATCCAAAAGTCTCTCTTTCGCACGCCTGTCAATTAACACGTAATCCAATAACGCTCTCTGGCCATCTCTCCTACTTACATAAGTATACTTATGTATATCTCGCTTTTTAAACCAGGTATTCCCAATCATCAGTCCTTTTTCAGCACATAAATCTACAAGCTCTTCACCATTTCCATTTACAACACTGAACACCCCATGCATACCAATTATTCCCTCAACTGCCACATTACTCACCTTTGCATTCAAATCACCCATCACTATAACCCGGTCTCGTGCATCAAAACCGCTAACACACTCATTTAGCTGCTCCCAAAACACTTGCCTCTCATGATCTTTCTTCTCATGCCCAGGTGCATATGCACCAATAATCACCCACCTCTCTCCATCAACTTTCAATTTTACCCATATTAATCGAGAATTTACTTTCTTACATTCTATCACATACTCCCACAACTCCTGTTTCAGGAGTATTGCTACTCCTTCCCTTGCTCTTGTCCTCTCACTAACCCCTGACTTCACTCCCCAGACATTTCCAAACCACTCTTCCCCTTTACCCTTGAGCTTCGTTTCACTCAGAGCCAAAACATCCAGGTTCCTTTCCTCAAACATACTACCTATCTCTCCTTTTTTCACATCTTGGTTACATCCACACACATTTAGGCACCCCACTCTGAGCCTTCGAGGAGGATGGGGAGTGGGTTGTTATTTCATGTAAGCCAGGGTGGTGATGGGAATGAATAAAGGCAGACAGTATGAATTATGTACATGTGTATATATGTATATGTCTGTGTATGTATATATATGTATACGTTGAAAAGTATCGGTATGTATATGTGTGTGTGTGGCCAAGTATGTATATACATGTGCATGTGGGTGGGTTAGGCCATTCTTTTGTCTGTTTGCTTGCGTTACCTCTCTGACGCAGGAAACAGCAATAAATTATGAGAAATTAATATTTGCATTAATTTATTTTGCTTTGTCGCTGTCTCCCGCATTAGTGAGGTAGCACAAGGAAACAGACGAAAGAATGGCCCAACCCACCCACATACACATATATATATATACACGTCCACACACGCAAATATGCATGCCTATACATCTCAATGTATACATATATATACACACACAGACATATACATATATACACATGTACATAATTCATACTGTCTGCCTTTATTCATTCCCATCACCACCCTGGCTTACATGAAATAACAACCCACTCCCCAGCATGTGCGCAAGGTAGCGTTAGGAAAAGACAACAAAGGCCACATTCGTTCACATTCAGTCTCTAGCTGTCATGTATAATGCACTGAAACCACAGTCCCCTTTCCACATCCAAGCCCCACAGAACTTTCCATGGTTTACCCCAGATGCTTCACACACCCTAGTTCAATCCATTGACAGCACGTCGACCCTGGTATACCACATCGTTCCAGTTCACTTTATTCCTTGCATGCCTTTCACCCTCCAGCATGTTCAGGTCCCGATCACTCAAAATCTTTTTCACTCCATCTTTCCACCTCCAATTTGGTCTCCCACTTCTCCTCGTTCCCTCCACCTCTGACACATATATCCTCTTTGTCAATCTTTCCTCACTCATTCTCTCCATATGACCAAACCATTTCAAAACACCCTCCTCTTTTTATTACCACACATCTCTCTTACCCGATTATTGCTTACTCAATCAAACCACCTCACACCACATATTGTCCTCAAACATCTCATTTCCAGCACACCCACCCTCCTCCGCACAACTCTATGTATAGCCCACGCCTCGAACCATATAACATTGTTGGAACGACTATTCCTTCAAACATACCCATTTTTGCTTTCCGAGATAATGTTCTCGACTTCCACACATTCGTCAATGCTCCCAGAACTTTCACCCCCTCTCCCACCCTATGATTCATTTCCACTTCCATGGTTCCATCCGCTGCCAAATCCACTCCCAGATATCTAAAACACTTCAATTCCTTCAGTTTTTCTCCATTCAAACTTACCTCCCAATTGACTTGACCCTCAACCCTACTGTGCCTAATAACCTTGCTCCTATTCACATTTACTCTTAACTTTCTTCTTTCACACACTTTACCAAACTCAGTCACCAGCTTCTGCAGTTTCTCATATGAATCAGCCACCAGCGCTGTATCATCAGCGAACAACATCTGACTCACTTCCCAAGCTCTCTCATCCACAACAGACTGCATACTTACCCCTCTTTCCAAAACTCTTACCTTAACCTCCCTAACATCCCCATCCATAAACAAATTAAACAACCATGGAGACATCACACACCCCTGCCGCAAACCAACGTTCATTGAGAACCAATCATTTTCCTCTCTTCCTACATGTACACATGCCTTACATCCTCGATAAAAACCTTTCACTGCTTTTAATAACTTGCCCCCAACACCATATATTCTTAATACCTTGCAAAGAGCATCTCTATGAACTCTATCATATGCCTTCTCCAGATCCATAAATGCTACATACAAATCCATTTGCTTTTCTAAGTATTTCTCACATACACTCTTCAAAGCAAACACCTGATCCACACATCCTCTACAACTTCTGAAACCAAACTGATCATCCCCAATCTGATGCTCTGCACATGCCTTCACCCTCTCAATCGATACCTTCCCATATAATTTTCAAAGAATACTCAGCAAACTTATATCTCTGTAATTTGAGCACTCACTTTTATCCCCTTTGCATTTGTACAATGGCACTATGCAAGCATTCTGCCAATCCTCAGGCATCTCACCATGAATCATACCTACATTGAATAACCTTACCAACCAGTCAACAATACAGTCACCCCCTTTTTAAAAAATTCCACTGCAGTACCATCCAAACCTGCTGCCTTGCTGGCTTTCATCTTCCGCAAAGCTTTTACTACCTCTTCTCTGTTTACCAACCAAAACACCATATATCTGCCACTGTATCATCAAACACATTGAACAAACCTTCAAAATACTCTCTACATCTCACATCACCACTATTTGTTATCACCTCCCCATTTGTCCCCTTCACTGAAGTTCCCATTTGTTCCCTTGTCTTACGCACTTTATTTACCTCCTTCCAAAACATCTTTTTATTCTCCCTAAAATCTAATGATACTCTCTCACCCCAACTCTCATTTGCCCTCTTTTTCACCTTTTGCACTTTTCTCTTGACCTCCTGCCTCTTTCTTTTATACATCTCCCTGTCATTTGCATTATTTTCCTGCAAAAATCGTCCAAATGCGTCTCTCTTCTGTTTCACTGATAATCTTACTTCTTCATCCCACCACTCACTACCCTTTCTAATCTGCCCACCTCCCATGCTTCTGATGCCACAAGCATCTTTTGCGCAAGCCATCACTGCTTCCCTAAATACATCCCATTCCTCCCCCACTCCCCTTACGTCCTTTGTTCTCACCTTCTTTCCATTCTGTACTCAATCTCTCCTGGTACTTCCTCACAAAAGTCTCCTTCCAAGCTCTCTTACTCTCACCACTCTCTTCACCCCAACATTCTCCGTGTCTCCATGGTTGTTTAATTTATTTATGGATGGGGTTGTTAGGGAGGTGAATGCAAGAGTTTAGGAAAGAGGGTCAAGTATGCAGTCTGTTGTGGATGAGAGAGCTTGGGAAGTGGGTCAGTTGTTGTTTGCTGATGATACAGTGCTGGTGGGTGATTCGGGTGAGAAACTGCAGAAACTGGTGGCTGAGTTTGGAAGTGTGTGAAAGAAGAAAGCTGAGAGTAAATGTGAATAAGAGGAAGGTTATTATATACAGTACGGTTGAGGGACAAGTCAGTTAGGAGGTAAGTTTGAATGGAGAAAAACTGGAGGAAGTGAAGTGTTATAGATATCTGGGAGTGGATTTGGCAGCAGATGGTACCATGGAAGCGGAAGTGAATCATAGGGTGGGGGAGGGGACGAAAGTTCTGGGAGCATTGAAAAATGTGTGGAAGTTGAGAACTTTATCTTGGAAAGCAAAAATGGGTATGTTTGAAGGAATAGTGATTCCAACAATGTTATATGGTTGCGAGGCGTGGGCTATAGATAGAGTTGTGCAGAGGAGGGTGGATGTATTGGAAATGAGATGTTTGAGGACAATATGTGGTGTGAGGTGGTTTGATTAAGTAATGAAAGGGTAAGAGAGATGTGTGGTAATAAAAAGATGTGGCTGAGAGAGCAGAAGAGGGTGTTTTGAAATGGTTTGGTCACATGGAGAGAATGAGTGAGGAAAGATTGACAAAGAGGATATATGTGTCAGAGGTGGAGGGAACGAGGAGAAGTGGGAGACCAAATTGGAGGTGGAAAGATGGAGTGAAAAAGATTTTGAGTGATCGGGACCTGAACATGCAGGAGGTTTAAAGGTGTACAAGGAATAGAATGAATTGGAACGATGTGTTATACCGGGGTCGACATGCCATCCGTTATTTGAACCAGGGCATGTGAAGTATCTGGGGTAAACCATGGAAAGTTTTGTGGGGCCTGGATGTGGAAAGCGAATGTGGTTTCGGTGCATTATATTTGACAGCTAGAGACTGAATGTGAACGAATGTGGCCTTTGTTGTCTTTTCCTAGTGCTGCCTCGCGCACATGCGGGGGGATGGGGTTGTCATTTCATGTGTGGCGGGGTAGCGACGGGAATGAATAAGGGCAGACAGTATGAAGTATGTACATGTGTATATATGTATATGTCTGTGTGTGTATATATATGTATACGTTGAGATGTATAGGTAGGTCTATGTGCTGTGTGTGGACGTGTATGTATATTCATGTGTATGTGGGTGGGTTTGGCCATTCTTTCATCTGTTTCCTTGTGCTACCTCGCTAATGCGGGAGACAGCGACAGAGTATAATAAAAAATGAAAAAATTTTATATATATTTGTATGGATTTGTATAGATTTGTATTTAGCATTTTGGATCTGGAGAAGGCTTATCATATAGTTGATAGAGATGCTCTGTGGAAGGTATTAAGAGTATGTGGTGTGGGAGGCAAGGAGCTAGAAGCAGTGAAAAGTTTTTAACGAGGATGCAAGGCATATGTACGAGTAGGAAGAGAGGAAAGTGACTGGTTCTCATTGAATGTCTGTTTGCGGCAAGGGTACGTGATGTCTCCCTGGTTGTTTAATTTGTTTATGGATGGGGTTGTTAGGGAGGTGAATGCAAGAGTTTTGGAGATCGGTGCAAGTGTGCTGTCTATTGTGGATGAGAGGGCTTAGGAAGTGAGTCAGTTGTTGTTCGCTGATGATACAGTGCTGGTGGCTAATTCGGGTGAGAAACTGCAGAAGCTGGTGACTGAGTTTGGTAAAGTGTGTGAAAGAAGAAACCTGATTGTGAATGTGAATAAGACCAAGGTTATTAGGTACAATAGGGTTGAGGGACAAGTCAATTTTGAGATAAGTTTGAATGGAGAAAAACTGGAGGAAGTGAAGTGTTTTAGATATCTGGGTGTGGATTTGGCAGTAGATGGAACCTTGGAAACAGAAGTGAGTCACAGGGTGGGGGAGGGGCAAAAGTTCTGGGAGCATTGAAAGATGTGTTGAAGGCAAGAACATTATCTTGGAAAGCAAAAAATGGGTATGTTTGAAGGAATAGTGGTTCCAGTAATGTTATATGTTCGCGAGGCGTGGGCTATAGGTAGAATTGTGCGGAGGAGGGTGGTTGTGTTGGAAATGACATGTTTGAGGACAATATGTGGTATGAGGGGGTTTGATCGAGTATTTTATGAAATTGAAAGAGAGATGTGTGGTAATAAAAAGAGAGTGGTTGAGAGAGCAGAAAAGGGTGTTTTGAAATGGTTTGGTCACATGGATAGAATGAGTGAGGAAAGATTGACAAAGAGGATATATGTGTCAGAGGTGGAGGGAACAAGGAGAAGTGGGAGAACAAATTTGAGGTGGAAAGATGGAGTGAAAAAGATTCTGAGCGATTGGGCCTTGAACATGCAGGAGAGTGAAAGGTGTGCAAGGAATAGAGTGAATTGGAATGATTTATTATACTGGGGTCGATGTTCTGTCAATGGATTGAACTAGGGCATGTGAAGTGTCTTGGGTAAACCATGGAAAGTTTTGTGGGGCCTGGATGTGGAAAGGGAGCTGTGGTTTTGATGCAGTATGCTTGACTGCTAGGGACTGTGTGTGAACGAATGTGGCCTTTGTTGTCTTTTATTAGCGCTACCTCGCACGCATGCGGGGGGAGGGGGGTGTCCTTTCATGTGTGGCGGAGTGGCGACGGGAATGAATAAAGGCGGCAAAGTGAATTATGTACATGTGTATATATGTATATGTCTCTGTACGTATATATATGTATTCAGTGAAATGGATAGGTATGTAAATGTGCGTGTTTGGATGTGTATGTATATACATGTGTATATGGGTGGGTTGGGCCATTCTTTCATCTGTTTCCTTGCACTACCTCACTAACGCGGGAGATAGCAACAATGTATAAGTGAATAGATATATATATTATTATTATTATTATTATTATTATTATTATTTTGCTTTGTTGCTGTCTCCCGCGTTTGCGAGGTAGCGCAAGGAAACAGACGAAAGAAATGGCCCAACCCACCCCCATACACAATGTATATACATACACGTCCACACACGCAAATATACATACCTATACATCTCAATGTACACATATATATACACACACAGACACATACATATATACCCATGCACACAATTCACACTGTCTGCCTTTATTCATTCCCATCGCCACCTCGCCACACATGGAATACCATCCCCCTCCCCCCTCATGTGTGCGAGGTAGCACTAGGAAAAGACAACAAAGGCCCCATTCGCTCACACTCAGTCTCTAGCTGTCATGCAATAATGCCCGAAACCACAGCTCCCTTTCCACATCCAGGCCCCACACAACTTTCCATGGTTTACCCCAGACGCTTCACATGCCCTGATTCAATCCACTGACCGCACGTCAACCCCGGTATACCACATCGATCCAATTCACTCTATTCCTTGCCCTCCTTTCACCCTCCTGCATGTTCAGGCCCCGATCACACAAAATCTTTTTCACTCCATCTTTCCACCTCCAATTTGGTATCCCACTTCTCCTCCTTCCCTCCACCTCTGACACATATATCCTCTTGGTCAATCTTTCCTCACTCATTCTCTCCATGTGCCCAAACCATTTCAAAACACCCTCTTCTGCTCTCTCAACCACGCTCTTTTTATTTCCACACATCTCTCTTACCCTTACATTACTTACTCGATCAAACCACCTCACACCACACATTGTCCTCAAACATCTCATTTCCAGCACATCCATCCTCCTGCGCACAACTCTATCCATAGCCCACGCCTCGCAACCATACAACATTGTTGGAACCACTATTCCTTCAAACATAGCCATTTTTGCTTTCCGAGATAATGTTCTCGACTTCCACACATTCTTCAAGGCTCCCAGGATTTTCGCCCCCTCCCCCACCCTATGATTCACTTCCGCTTCCATGGTTCCATCCGCTGCCAGATCCACTCCCAGATATCTAAAACACTTTACTTCCTCCAGTTTTTCTCCATTCAAACTTACCTCCCAATTGACTTGACCCTCAACCCTACTGTACCTAATAACCTTGCTCTTATTCACATTTACTCTTAACTTTCTTCTTTCACACACTTTACCAAACTCAGTCACCAGCTTCTGCAGTTTCTCACATGAATCAGCCACCAGCGCTGTATCATCAGCGAACAACAACTGACTCACTTCCCAAGCTCTATCATCCACAACAGACTTCATACTTGCCCCTCTTTCCAAAACTCTTGCATTCACCTCCCAAACAACCCCATCCAAAAACAAATTAAACAACCATGGAGACATCACACACCCCTGCCGCAAACCTACATTCACTGAGAACCAATCACTTTCCTCTCTTTCCACACGTAGACATGCCTTACATCCTCGATAAAAACTTTTCACTGCTTCTAACAACTTGCCTGCTACACCATATATTCTTAATACCTTCCATAGAGCATCTCTATCAACTCTATAATATGCCTTCTCCAGATCCATAAATGCTACATACAAATCCATTTGCTTTTCTAAGTATTTCTCACATACATTCTTCAAAGCAAACACCTGATCCACACATCCTCTACCACTTCTGAAACCACACTGCTCTTCCCCAATCTGATGCTCTGTACATGCCTTCACCCTCTCAATCAATACCCTCCCATATAATTTACCAGGAATACTCAACAAACTTATACCTCTGTAATTTGAGCACTCACTCTTATCCCCTTTGCCTTTGTACAATGGCACTATGCACGCATTCTGCCAATCCTCAGGCACCTCACCATGAGTCATACATACATTAAATAACCTTACCAACCAGTCAACAATACAGTCACCCCCTTTTTTGATAAATGCCACTGCAATACCATCCAAACCTGCTGCCTTGCTGGCTCTCATCTTTCGCGAAGCTTTTACTACCTCTTCTCTGTTTACCAAATCATTTTCCCTAACCCTCTCACTTTGCACACCACCTCGACCAAAACACCCTATATCTGCCACTCTATCATCAAACATATTCAACAAACCTTCAAAATACTCACTCCATCTCCTTCTCACATCACCACTACTTGTTATCACCTCCCCATTTGTGCCCTTCACTGCAGTTCCCATTTGCTCCCTTGTCTTACGCACTTTATTTACCTCCTTCCAGAACATCTTTTTATTCTCCCTAAAATTTAATGATACTCTCTCACCCCAACTCTCATTTGCCCTCTTTCTCACCTCTTGCACCTTTCTCTTGACCTCCTGTCTCTTTCTTTTATACATCTCCCACTCACTTGCATTTTATCCCTGCAAAAATCGTCCAAATGCGTCTCTCTTCTCTTTCACTAATAATCTTACTTCTTCATCCCACCACTCACTACCCTTTCTAATCAACCCACCTCCCACTCTTCTCATGCCACAAGCATCTTTTGCGCACTCCATCACTGATTCCCTAAATATATCCCATTCTTCCCCCACTCCCCTTACTTCCATTGTTCTCACCTTTTTCCATTCTGTACTCAGTCTCTCTTGGTACTTCCTCACACAAGTCTCCTTCCCAAGCTCACTTACTCTCACCACCCTCTTCACCCCAACATTCACTCTTCTTTTCTGAAAACCCATACAAATCTTCACCTTCGCCTCCACAAGATAATGATGAGACATCCCTCCAGTTGCACCTCTCAGCACATTAACATCCAAAAGTCTCTCTTTCGCGCGCCTGTCAATTAACACGTAATCCAATAACGCTCTCTGGCCATCTCTCCTACTTACATACGTATAGTTATGTATATCTTGCTTTTTGAACCAGGTATTCCCAATCACCAGTCCTTTTTCAGCACATAAATCTACAAGCTCTTCACCATTTCCATTTACAACAGTGAACACCCCATGTATACCAATTATTCCCTCAACTGCCACATTACTCACCTTTGCATTCAAATCACCCATCACTGTAACCCGGTCTCGTGCATCAAAACCACTTACACACTCATTCAGCTGCTCCCAAAACACTTGCCTCTCATGATCTTTCTTCTCATGCCCAGGTGCATATGCACCAATAATCACCCATCTCTCTCCATCAACTTTCAGTTTTACCCATATTAATCGAGAATTTACTTTCTTACATTCTATCACATATTCCCACAACTCCTGTTTCAGGAGTACTGCTACTCCTTCCCTTGCTCTTGTCCTCTCACTAACCCCTGGCTTTACTCCCAAGACATTCCCAAACCACTCTTCCCCTTTACCCTTGAGCTTCGTTTCACTCAGAGCCAAAACATCCAGGTTCCTTTCCTATATATATATATATACATATATAAGGTTGTTCTGGCTCTGAGTGAAATGAAGCTTAAGGGTAAAGCGGAAGAGTTGTTTGGGAAAGTCTTGAGAGTAAAGTCAGGGGTTGGTAAGAGGACAAGAGGTAAGGGAGGAGTAGTAGTACTCCTGAAGCACAAGATGTGGGAGTGTGTGTTAGAGTGTAAGAAAGTAAATTCTAAATTGATATGTGTAAAACTGAAAGTGGATGGAGAGAGAGGGGTGATTATTGGTGCCTAAGCACCCAGTCATGTGAAGATAGATCATGAGAGGCAAGTGTTTTGGGCGCAGCTTAGTAAGTTTGTTAGCAGCTTTGATGCGTGAGACCAGGTTATAGTGATAGGTGATTTGACTGCAGAGGTGAGTAATGTGGCAATTTAGGGCATTTTTGGTATACTTGGGGTGTTCATTGTTATAAATGGAAATGGTGAAGACCTTGCAGATTTCTGTGCTGAAAAGAGACTGATGATTGGGAATACTTGGTTTAAAAAGCCGGTGGCTGATTCGAGTGAGAAACTGCAGAAGTTGGTGACTGCGTTTGGTAAAGTGTATGAAAGGAGAAAGTAGAGAGTAAATTTGAATAAAAGGAAGGTTATTCGGTTCAGTAGGGTGGAGGGACAAGTTAATTGAGAGGTAAGTTTAAATGGAGAAAAACTGGAGGAAGTGAAGTGTTTTAGATATCTGGCAGTGGACTTAGCAGCAGATGGAACCATGGAAGCGGAAATGAGTCATAGGGTGAGAGAGGGGGCGAAGGTTCTAGGAGCACTGAAGAATGTGTGAAAAGCAATAAGCATATCTCGGAGAGCAAAATTAGGTATGTTTGGAGGAATAATGGTCCAACAATGTTATATGGTTGTGAGGCATGGGCTATGGATAGGGTTGTGAAGAGGAGGGTGGATGTGTTGGAAATGAAATGCTTGAGGACCATATGTAATGAAAGGGTAAGAGAGATGTGTGGTAATAAAGAGAGTATGGTTGAGAGAGGAGAAGGTATGTTGAAATGGTTTGGACACATGGAGAGAATGAGTGAGGAAAGATTGACAAAGAGGATATATGTCTCAGAGGTGGAGGGAAGAAGAAGCAGAAGATCAAGTTAGAGGTGGAAGGATGGAGTGAAAAAGATTTTTTTTTAAGGGATCGGGGCCTGAACATACAGGAGGGTGAAAGTCGTACAAGGAATAGTGAATTGGAACGATGTGGTATACCACCGTCGACGTGTGTCGACACAAGTCCGGGCTATTGTGATGGATGTGAAGGTGAGTAATGTGGCAGTTAAAGTTATAATTGGTGTACATGGGGTGTTCAGTGTTGTAAATGGAAATGGTGAAGAGCTTGTGTATTTGTGTTTTGAAAAAGGACTGGTTATTGGGAATACCTGGTTTAAAAGGAGAGATATACATAAGTACACATTTATGAGTAGGAGAGATGGCCAGAGGGCAGTATTGGATTATGTGTTAATTGATAGGCTTGTGAAAGAAAGACTTTTGGATGTTAATGTGCTGAGAGGGGGTGTCTGATCACTATCTTTTGGAGGCGAAGGTGAAGATTTGTAGAGGTTTTCAGAAAAGAAGAGAGAATGTTGGGGAGAAGGGAGTGGTTAGAGTAAATGAGCTTGGAAAGGAGACTTGTGTGAGAAAGTACCAGGAGAGATTGAGTGCAGCATGGCAAAAGGTGAGAGCAAATGACATAAGGAGAGTGGGGGAGGAATGGGATGTGTTTAGGAAAGCAGTGATAGCTTGTGCAAAAGATGCATGTGGTATGATATAGGTGGGAGGTAGGCAGAATAGAAAGGGTAGTGAGTGGTGGACATGAAGAAGTAAGAATGTCAGTGAAAGAGAAGAGAGAGGCATGTGTTTGCTTTGAAGATTGTATGTGAGAAATACTTAGAAAACAGATGGATTTGTATGTAGCATTTATGGATTTGGAGAATGCATATGATAGCATTGATGGAGATGCTTTGTGGAAGGTATTAAGAATATAGTGTGGGAGGTGAGTTCCTAGAAGCAGTGAAAATTTTTTACAAAGGATGTAAGGCTTGTGTACGATTAGGAAGAAAGGAAAGGGATTGGTTCATGGTGAATGTCGATTTGTGGCAGGTGTTCATGATGTCTCCATGGTTGTTTAATTTGTTTATGGATGGGGTTGTTATGGAGGTGAATGCAAGAGTTTTGGAGAGAGGGGCAAGTATGCCGTCTGTTCTGGATGAGAGGGCTGGGGAAGTGAGTCAGTTGTTGTTTGCTGATGATACAGCGTTGGTGTCTGATTCGGGTGAGAAACTGCAGAAGTTGGTGACTCAGTTTGGTAAAGTGTGTGAAAAAGAAAGCTGAGAGTAAATGTGAATAAGAGCAAGGTTATTAGGTTGAATAGGATTGAAGGACAAGTTAATTGGGAGGTAAGTTTGAATGGAGAAAAAGTGGGGGAAATGTAGTGTTTTAGATACCTGGGAATAGACTTCGCCGCAGATTGAACCATGGAAGCAAGTGAGTCACAGGGTGTTTGAGGGGGTGAAGGTTCTGGGAGTGTTGAAGAATGTGTGGAAGGCGAGAATGTTATCTTGGAAAGCAAAAATGGGTAAGTTTGAAGGAATAGTGGTTCCAACAATGTTATGTGGGTGCAAGGAATGGGCTATAGATAGGGTTGTGCGGAGGAGGGTGTATGTGTTGGAAATGAAATGTTTGAAGACAAAATGTGGTGTGAGGTGGTTTGACTGAATAAGTAATGAAAGGGTAAGAGAGATGTGTGGTAATGAAAAGAGTGTGGTTGAGAGAGCAGTAGAGTGTGTGTTGAAGTGGTTTGGTCACGTGGAGAGAATGAGTGAGGAGAGATTGACGAAGAGGATATATGTGTCAGAGGTGGAGGGAAAAAGGAGAAGCGGGAGTCCAAATTGGAGGTGGAAGGATGGAGTGCAAAAGGTTGTGAGCAATCAGGGCCTGAACATACAAGAGGGTGAAAGGGATGCAAGGAATAGAGGAATTGTAATAATGTGGTGTACTGGGGTTGACGGGCTGTCAGTAGACTGAACCAAGGCATGTGAAGTATTTGGGGTAAACCATGGAAAGGTCTGTTGGGCCTGGATGTGGAAAGGGAGCTGCGGTTTAGGTGGAGCTGCGGTTTAGGTGCATTACACATGACAGTTAGAGGCTGAGTGTGAACAAATATGGCTTTTATGTTTGTCCTTTCCTGGCGGTACCTCGCTGGAAGGGGCCGGGATATGCTTTTTCATGTGTGGCAGGGTGGCAACAGGAATAGATGAAGGTGGCTAGTATGAATATGCACATGTGTATATATATGTATATATGTGTGTATGTATACATTGAAATTGATATGTATGTATATGTGCATGTCTGGATGTTTATGCACATGTATGTGTATGTGAGTGGTTTGGGATTTTTCTTGTCCGTTTCCTTGTGCTACCTCACTGACATAGGAGAAGGCAATTAAGTATGATAAATAAAGAAATATAGATATATGTTTATTTCATCTATTATTCTTAACTGCCGGGTCCCACCTTGGCGAGTTAGTGCAAGGAGACAGACTAGGAATGGACCAACCCACCCACATAGACATGTATATACATAAACACCCACACATGCACACATACATACATATGAATTTCAACGTATGCATAGATATACATACACAGACCCATACATATATATACACATGTACATATTCATACTTACTGCCTTCATCCCTTTCTGACGCCACCCTCTTACACATGAAACAGTATACCCTACCCCCTTCCAGTGAGGTAACGACAGGAAAGGACAAAATAAGGCCATATTCATTCACACTCAGTCTCTAGCTGTCATGTGTAATGCACCTAAACCACAGCTCCCTATCCACATTCAGGCCCCACAGACTTTCCATGGTTTACCCCACGCACTTCACATGCCCTGGTTCAGTCCACTGACAGCAAGTTGACCCCGGTATACCACATCATTCCAATTCACTCTATTCCTTGCACCCCTCTTACCCTCCTGTAGGTTCAGGCCCCCATTGCTCAAAATGTTTTTACTCCATCCCTCTATCCCCAATTTGGCCTCCCGCTTCTCTTTGTTCCCTGCACCTCTGACACATATCACATATATCTTCTTTGTCAATCTATTGTCCCTCTGTTTCTCCATATGTCTAAACCATTTTAACATACCCTCCTCTGCTCTCTCAACCACACTCTTTATTTCCTCACATCTGTCTTATACTTACAATACTTAATCAAACTACCTCATGCCACATATTTTCCTCAAACATTTCATTTCCAACACCTCCACCCTCCTCCATACAACCCTGTCTATAGCCCATGCCTCACAACCATGTAACATTGTTGGAACTACTATTCCTTCAAACATACCCATTTTTGTTTCCCGAGATAATGTTCTCTCCTTCCACTTATTCTTCATAGTCCCCAGAATCTTTGCCCCCTCCCCCATCCTGTGACTTACTTCTGCTTTCATGGTGCCAGCCACTGGTAAGTCTACTCCCAGATTTTGAAAACACTTCACTTCCTCCAATTTTTCTCCATTCAAACTTACCTTCCCATTAACCTGTCCCTCGACCCTACTGAGCCTAATACCCTTGCTTTTATTCACATTTACTCTCAACTTTTTCCTTTCACACACTTTTACAAAGTCAGTCTCTAGCTTCTGCAGTTTTTCACGTGAATCAGCCTCTAGAGCTGTATCATCATCAAACAACAGCTAACACTTCCTAGGCCCTCTCACCCACAACAGACCGCATATTCGCCCCTCTCTCCAAAATTCTTGCATTTACCTCCCTAACCATCCCATCCATAAACATATTAAACACCCATGGGGACATCACACACCCCAGCCGCAGACTGACATTTGTTAGGAACCAATCACTCTCCTCTCTTCCTTCTCGTACACATGCTTTACATCCTTGGTAAAAACTTTTCACTGCTTCTAGGAACTTACCTCTTACACCATATACTCTGAAAACCTTCCACAAAGCATCTCAATCATCCCTATCATATTCATTTATGTTTATTATACTTAATCACTGTTTCCCTTGTCAACGAGGTAGCGCCAGGAAACAGATGAAGAATGACCCAACCACTCATATACTTATAAAAGTACATAAACGCCCAGACACTCACACATGAATACATTTTTTTTTTTTTTTTTTATACTTTGTCGCTGTCTCCCGCGTTTGCGAGGTAGCGCAAGGAAACAGACGAAAGAAATGGCCCAACCCCCCCCCCCCCATACACATGTACATACACACGTCCACACACGCAAATATACACACCTACACAGCTTTCCATGGCTTACCCCAGACGCCTCACATGCCTTGATTCAATCCACTGACAGCACGTCAACCCCGGTATACCACATCGCTCCAAGTCACTCTATTCCTTGCCCTCCTTTCACCCTCCTGCATGTTCAGGCCCCGATCACACAAAATCTTTTTCACTCCATCTTTCCACCTCCAATTTGGTCTCCCTCTTCTCCTTGTTCCCTCCACCTCCGACACATATATCCTCTTGGTCAATCTTTCCTCACTCATCCTCTCCATGTGCCCAAACCACTTCAAAACACCCTCTTCTGCTCTCTCAACCACGCTCTTTTTATTTCCACACATCTCTCTTACCCTTACGTTACTCACTCGATCAAACCACCTCACACCACATATTGTCCTCAAACATCTCATTTCCAGCACATCCATCCTCCTGCGCACAACTCTATCCATAGCCCACGCCTCGCAACCATACAACATTGTTGGAACCACTATTCCTTCATACATACCCATTTTTGCTTTCCGAGATAATGTTCTCGACTTCCACACATTCTTCAAGGCCCCCAGAATTTTCGCCCCCTCCCCCACCCTATGATCCACTTTTGCTTCCATGGTTCCTTCCGCTGCCAGATCCACTCCCAGATATCTAAAACACTTCACTTCCTCCAGTTTTTCTCCATTCAAACTCACCTCCCAATTGACTTGACCCTCAACCCTACTGTACCTAATAACCTTGCTCTTATTCACATTTACTCTTAACTTTCTTCTTCCACACACTTTACCAAACTCAGTCCATTTGTTTGGGAAACAAACATATACATATATACACATATACATATTCATACTTAAGCCATTCCTGTCACTGCCCCATCACACAGGAAATAGCATCCCCCTCCCCTTTAGCAAGGTAGTGCCAGGAAAAGACAAAAAGGGCACATTCTTTCACGGTCAGTCTGTAGCTGTTATGTGTAATGCACCAAAACCTTAGCTCCTTATTCACATCCAGGCCCCACAGACCTTTCTATGGTTTACCGCAGACGCTTCACATGCCCTGGTTCAATCCATTGACTGCACTTTGACCCGGTATACCACATCATTCCAATCCATTCTATTCCTTGTATGCCTCTCACCCTCCTATATGTTCAGGCCCCAGTCGCTCAAAATCTTTTTCACTCCATCCTTCCACCTCCAAATTGGTCTCCTGCTTCTCCTTGTTTCCTCCACCTCTGACACATATATCCTCTTTGTCAATCTTTCCTCACTCATTCTCCCCATATGTCAAAACCATTTCACCACACCCTCTTCTGCACTCTCAACCATACTCATTTTATTACCACACATCTCTCTTACCATTACATTACTGGAGATGCCTAGCACTAGTGGAGGTGCCGAGCAGTACTGGAGATGCCTAGCACTAGCGTAAGTGCTGTGCAGTACTGCAAATGCTTGGCAGTAGTGAAGATGGCTAGCAATACTGAAGGTGCCCAGCAGTACTGAAGGTGCCCAGCAGTACGGAAGATGCCTAGCTGTAGTGGAGATGCCTAGCAGTAGCAGAGGTACCTAGTGAAGGTGTGTTGCAAGACTAGAGGTCCTTAAACATATCATTTCCAACACATCCACCCTCCTCCATACAACCCTATCTATGGCCCATGCCTCGGAACCGTCTAGAATTGTTGGAACTACTACTCCTTCAAACATACCCATTTTTGCTCTCTGAGATAGTGGTCTCTCCTCCCACACATGCTTCATCACCCCAAGAACCTTCGCCCCCTCCCCCACCCTTTGACTCACTTCTGCTTCCATGGTTCCATCCCCTGCTAAGTCCACTCCCAGATATCTAAAACACTTCACTTCCTCCAATTTTTCTGCATTCAAACCTTCATCCCAGTTAACTTGTCCCTCAACCCTACTGAGCCTGATAACCTTGCTTTTATTCATATTTACTCTCAACTTTCTCCTTTCACACACTTTCCAAACTGTCACCAACTTCTGCAGTTTCTCACATGAATCAGCCACTAGAGCTGTATCAGTAAACAACATCTGACTCACTTCACAAGTCCTCTCATCTACAACAGACTGCACACTTGCCCCTCTCTCCAAAACTCTTGCCTTTACCTCCCTAACCACCCCATCCATAAACAGATTAAACAACCTTGTGGACATCACACACCCCTGCCGCAGACCAACATTCACCGAGAACCAATCCCACTCTTCTCTTCCTATTCGTACACATGCCTTGCATCCTTGGTAAAAACTTTTCACTGCTTCTAACAACTTACCTCCCACACCATGTACTCTTAAAACCTTCCACAAAGCATCTCTATCAACCCTATCATATACCTTCTCCAGATCCATACAAATCCATTTGTTTTTCTAAGTATTTCTCACATACATTCTTCAAAGCATACACCTGATCCACATATCCTCTACCACTTTGGAAACCACACTGTACTTCCCCAGTCTGATGCTCTGTATATGCTTTCTCCTTCTCAATCAATATATTTATATTTATTTTGCTTTGTCGCTGTCTCCCGCATTTGCGAGGTAGCGCTAGGAAACAGACGAAAGAAATGGCCCAACTCACCCCCATACACATGTATATACATACACGTCCCCACACGCAAATATACATACCCATACATCTCAATGTACACATATATATACACACACAGACATATACATATATACACATGCATACAATTCACACTGTCTGCCTTTATTCATTCCCATCGCCACCTCGCCACACATGGAATAACATGCCCCTCCCCCCTCATGTGTGCGAGGCAGTGCCAGGAAAGGACAACAAAGGCCCCATTCGCTCACACTAAGTCTCCAGCTGTCATGCAATAATGCCCGAAACCACAGCTCCCTTTCCACATCCAGGCCCCACAGAACTTTCCATGGTTTACCCAAGACACTTCACATGCCCTGATTCAATCCATTGACAGCACGTCGACCCCGGTATACCACATCGATCCAATTCACTCTATTCCTTGCACGCCTTCCACCCTCCTGCATGTTCAGGCCCCAATCACTCAAATCTTTTTCACTCCATCTTTCCACCTCCAATTTGGTCTCCCACTTCTCCTCATTCCCTCCACCTCCGCCACATATATCCTCTTGGTAAATCTTTCCTCACTCATTCTCTCCATGTGCCCAAACCATTTCAAAACACCCTCTTCTGCTCTCTCAACCACACTCTTTTTATTTCCACACATCTCTCTTACCCTATTGTTACGTACTCGATCAAACCACCTCACACCACATATTGTCCTCAAACATCTCATTTCCCGCACATCCACCCTCCTACGCACAACTCTATCCATAGCCCACGCCTCGCAACCATACAACATTGTTGGAACCACTATTCCTTCAAACATACCCATTTTTGCTTTCTGAGATAATGTTCTCGACTTCCACACATTCTTCAAGGCTCCCAGGATTTTTGCCCCCTCCCCCACCCCATGATTTACTTCCTCTTCCATGGTTCCATCCTCTGCCAAATCCACTCCCAGATATCTAAAACACTTTACTTCCTCCAGTTTTTCTCCATTCAAACTTACCTCCCAGTTGACTTGACCCTCAACCCTACTGTACCTAATAACCTTGCTCTTATTCACATTTACTCTTAACTTTCTTCTTTCACACACTTTACCAAACTCAGTCACCAGCTTCTGCAGTTTCTCACATGAATCAGCCACCAGCACTGTATCATCAGCGAACAACAACTGGCTCACTTCCCAAGCTCTCTCATCCCCAACAGACTGCAAACTTGCCCCTCTTTCCAAAACTCTTGCGTTCACCTCCCTAACAACCCCATCCATAAACAAATTAAACAACCATAGAGACATCACACACCCCTGCCGCAAACCTACATTCAATGAGAACCAATCACTTTCCTCTTTTCCTACACGTACACATGCTTTACAATCAATACCCTCCCTTATAATTTCCCAGGAATACTCAACAGACTTATCCCTTTGTAGTTTGAACACTCACCTTATCCTCTTTGCTTTTGTACAATGGCACTATGCATGCATTCCGCCAATCATCAGGCATGTCACCATTATCCATATATACATTGGATATTCTTGCCAACCAATTAACAACACAAGTCATCACCTTTTTCGATAAATTCAACTGCAACACCATCCAAACCCACCCCCTTGCTGGATTTCATCTTCTGCAAAGCTTTCACTCCCTCTTCTCTCTTCAATAAATCATTCTCCCTGACCATCTCACTTCGTACACCACCCTGACCAAAACACTCTATATCTGCCACTCTATCATCAGACACATTTAACAAACCTTCATGATACTCAAAATCCACAAGCTCTTCACCATTTCCATTTACAACACTGAACACCCCATGTACACTAATTATACCCTCAACTGCCTCATTACTCACCTTTGCATTTAAATCACCCATCACTATAACCTAGTTTCATGCATCAAAGCTGCTAACACACTCACTCAGCTGCTCCCAGAACATTTGCCTCTCATGATCTTTCTTCTCATGCCCAGGTGCATATGCACCAATAATCACCCATCTCTCTCCATCAACTTTCAGTTTTACCCATATCAATCTAGAGATTACTTTCTTACACTCTGTTACATACTCCCACCACTCCTGTTTCAGGAGTAGTTCTACTCCTTCCCTTGCTCTTGTCCTCTCACTAACCCCTGACTTTACTCCAAAGACATTCCCAAACCACTCTTCGTTTCACTCAGAGCCAAAACATCCCGGTTCCTTTCCTTAAACATACTACCTATCTCTCCTTTTTTCTCATCTTGGTTACATCCACGGACATTTAGACACCCCAATCTGAGCCTTCGAGGACGTGGACGTGTATGTATATACATGCGTATTTGGGTGGGTTGGGCCATTCTTTCGTCTGTTTCCTTGCGCTACCTTGCTAACATGGGACACAGCGACAAAGCAAAATATAGATATATAATAATATATATATTGATATACGTATTATATATATATATATATATATATATATATATATATATATATATATATATATATATATATATATATATATATATATTATATATATATATATATATATATTATATATATATATATATATATATATATATATATATATATATATATATATATATATATATATTTTTTTTTTCCCTTTGACGCTGTCTCCCGCGTTTGCGAGGTAGCGCAAGGAAACAGACGAAAGAAATGGCCCAACCCACCCCCATCCACATGCCTTGATTCAATCCACTGACAGCACGTCAACCCCGGTATACCACATCGCTCCAATTCACTCTATTCTTTGCCCTCCTGTCACCCTCCTGCATGTTCAGGCCCCGATCACACAAAATCTTTTTCACTCCATCCCCCCACCTCCAACCCGGTCTCCCTCCTCTCCTCGTTCCCTCCACCTCCGACACATATATCCTCTTGGTCAATCTTTCCTCACTCGTTCTCTCCATGTGACCAAACCATTTCAAAACACCCCCCTCTGCTCTCTCAACCACGCTCTTTTTATTTCCACACATCTCTCTTACCCTTACGTTACTTACTCGATCAAACAACCTCACACCACACATTGTCCTCAAACATCTCATTTCCAGCACATCCATCCTCCTGCGCACAACTCTATCCATAGTCCATGCCTCGCAACCATACAACATTGTTGGAACCACTATTCCTTCAAACATACCCATTTTTGCTTTCCGAGATAATGTTCTCAACTTCCACACATTCTTCAAGGCTCCCAGAATTTTCGCCCCCTCCCCCACCCTATGATCCACTTCCGCTTCCATGGTTCCATCAGCTGCCAGATCCACTCCCAGATATCTAAAACACTTCACTTCCTCCAGTTTTTCTCCTTTCAAACTCACCTCCCAATTCAATTGACCCTCAACCCTACTGTACCTAATAACCTTGCTCTTATTCACATTTACTCTTAACTTTCTTCTTTCACACACTTTACTAAACTCACGGCATGTCTCCATGGTTATTTAATTTGTTTATGGATGGGGTTGTTAGGGAGGTGAATGCAAGAGTTTTGGAAAGAGGGGCAAGTATGAAGTCTGTTGGGGATGAGAGAGCTTGGGAAGTGAGTCAATTGTTGTTCGCTGATGATACAGCGCTGGTGGCTGATTCATGTGAGAAACTGCAAAAGCTGGTGACTGAGTTTGGTAAAGTGTGTGAAAGAAGAAAGTTAAGAGTAAATGTGAATAAGAGCAAGGTTATTAGGTACAGTAGGGTTGAGAGTCAAGTCAATTGGGAGGTGAGTTTGAGTGGAGAAAAACTGGAGGAAGTGAAGTGTTTTAGATATCTGGGAGTGGATCTGGCAGCAGATGGAACCATGGAAGCGGAAGTGGATCATAGGGTGGGGGAGGGGGCGAAAATGCTGGGAGCCTTGAAGAATGTGTGGAAGTCGAGAACATTATCTCGGAAAGCAAAAATGGGTATGTTTGAAGGAATAGTGGTTCCAACAATCTTGTATGGTTGCGAGGCGTGGGCTATGGATAGAGTTGTGCCCAGGAGGATGGATGTGCTGGAAATGAGATGTTTGAGGACTGTGTGGTGTGAGGTGGTTTGATCAAGTAAGTAACGTAAGGGTAAGAGAGATGTGTGGAAATAAAAAGAGCGTGGTTGAGAGAGCAGAAGAGGGTGTTTTGAAATGGTTTGGGCACATGGAGAGAATGAGTGAGGAAAGATTGACCAAGAGGATATATGTGTCGGAGGTGGAGGGAGCAAGGAGAAGAGGGAGACCAAATTGGAGGTGGAAAGATGGAGTGAAAAGGATTTTGTGTGATCGGGGCCTGAACATGCAGGAGGGTGAAAGGAGGGCAAGGAATAGAGTGAATTGGAGCGATTTGGTATACCGGGGTTGACGTGCTGTCAGTGGATTGAATCGGGGCATGTGAAGCGTATGGGGTAAACCATGGAAAGCTGTGTAGGTATGTATATTTGCGTGTGTGGACATATGTATATACATGTGTATGGGGGTGGGTTGGGCCATTTCTTTCGTCTGTTTCCTTGCGCTACCTCGCAAACGCGGGAGACAGCGACAAAGCAAAAAGAAAAAAAAATATATATATATATATATATATATATATACACATACATACGCACATATACACACATACACATATATATATATGTATATATACATATGAAAAATATAAGAAATAATTTAGAAAACTGAAACTTCTAGCTTGAAATGAAATGAATAATGAATGTCACATAATGGTTCAACCTCTGGCTATGGAAAAGGGAAATGTATAATTTATTTACACAAACGTCAATAGTAGTTTTCATCAATTTAACCACAGTATCATACTGCCTGGTCCACTTCTCTTATCATGAAACAGGAATATTGGCTTATGATGTTTCTCAATTTTCTTCATTACACAAAGTACATTATCTTGGATACATGAGGGTAGATAGTTGGTCATCCACCATAATAAAGCCTTGACAGACCAAAAATTTATCTGGACCTCAACTTTTCCAGTACATTTATGAAAAACACCTTTTTCCTTTCCATCTCTATCACTTTGAAAAAAAAAAAAAAAATGGTGAAATGGTGAAGAGCTTGTAGATTTATGTGCTGAAAAAGGACTGGTGATTGGGAATACCTGGTTTAAAAAGCGAGATATACATAAGTATACTTATGTAAGTAGGAGAGATGGCCAGAGAGCGTTATTGGATTACGTGTTAATTGACAGGCGCGCGAAAGAGAGACTTTTGGATGTTAATGTGCTGAGAGGTGCAACTGGAGGGATGTCTGATCATTATCTTGTGGAGGCTAAGGTGAAGATTTGTATGGGTTTTCAGAAAAGAAGAGTGAATGTTGGGGTGAAGAGGGTGGTGAGAGTAAGTGAGTTTGGGAAGGAGACTTGTGTGAGGAAGTACCAGGAGAGACTGAGTACAAAATGGAAAAAGGTGAGAACAATGGAAGTAAGGGGAGTGGGGGAGGAATGGGATGTATTTAGGGAATCAGTGATGGAGTGCGCAAAAGATGCTTGTGGCATGAGAAGAGTGGGAGGTGGGTTGATTAGAAAGGGTAGTGAGTGGTGGGATGAAGAAGTAAGATTATTAGTGAAAGAGAAGAGAGAGGCATTTGGACGATTTTTGGAGGGAAAAAATGCAATTGAGTGGGAGATGTATAAAAGAAAGAGACAGGAGGTCAAGAGAAAGGTGCAAGAGGTGAAAAAGAGGGCAAATGAGAGTTGGGGTGAGAGAGTATTATTAAATTTTAGGGAGAATAAAAAGATGTTCTGGAAGGAGGTAAATAAAGTGCGTAAGACAAGGGAGCAAATGGGAACGTCAGTGAAGGGCACAAATGGGGAGGTGATAACAAGTAGTGGTGATGTGAGAAGGATATGGAGTGAGTATTTTGAAGGTTTGTTGAATGTGTTTGATGATAGAGTGGCAGATATAGGGTGTTTTGGTCGAGGTGGTGTGCAAAGTGAGAGGGTTAGGGAAAATGATTTGGTAAACAGAGAAGAGGTATAAAAGCTTTGCGGAAGATGAAAGCAGGCAAGGCAGCAGGTTTGGATGGTATTGCAGTGGAATTTATTAAAAAAGGGGGTGACTGTATTGTTGACTGGTTAGTAAGGTTATTTAATGTATGTATGACTCATGTTGAGGTGCGTGAGGATTGGCGGAATACGTGCATAGTGCCATTGTACAAAGGCAAAGGGGATAAGAGTGAGTGCTCAAATTACAGAGGTATACGTTTGTTGAGTATTCCTGGTAAATCATATGGGAGGGTATTGATTAAGAGGGTGAAGTCATGTACAGAGCATCAGATTGGGGAAGAGCAGTGTGGTTTCAGAAGTGGTAGAGGATGTGTGGATCAGGTGTTTGCTTTGAAGAATGTATGTGAGAAATACTTAGAAAAGTAAGTGGATTTGTATGTAGCATTTATGGATCTGGAGAAGGCATATGATAGAGTTGATAGAGATGCTCTGTGGAAGGTATTAAGAATATATGGTGTGGGAGGCAAGTTGTTAAAAGCAGTGAAAAGTTTTTATCGAGGATGTAAGGCATGTGTACGTGTAGGAAGAGAGGAAAGTGATTGGTTCTCAGTGAATGTAGGTTTGCGGCAGGGGTGTGTGATGTCTCCATGGTTATTTAATTTGTTTATGGATGGGGTTGTTAGGGAGGTGAATGCAAGAGTTTTGGAAAGAGGGGCAAGTAGGAAGTCTGTTGTGGATGAGAGAGCTTGGGAAATGAGTCAGTTGTTTTTCGCTGATGATACAGCGCTGGTGGCTGATTCATTTGAGAAACTGCAGAAGCTGGTGACTGAGTTTGGTAAAGTGTGTGAAAGAAGAAAGTTAAGAGTAAATGTGAATAAGAGCAAGGTTATTAGTTACAGTAGGGTTGAGGGTCAAGTCAATTGGGAGGTAAGTTTGAATGGAGAAAAACTGGAGGAACCATGGAAGCGGAAGTGAATCATAGGGTGGGGGAGGGGGCGAAAATGCTGGGAGCCTTGAAGAATATGTGGAAGTCGAGAACATTATCTCAGAAAGCAAAAATGGGTATGTTTGAAGGAATAGTAGTTCCAACAATGTTGTATGGTTGCGAGGCATGGGCTATGGATAAAGTTGTGCGCAGGAGGGTGGATGTGCTGGAAATGAGATGTTTGAGGACAGTGTTTGGTGTGAGGTGGTTTGATCGATTAAGTAATGTAAGGGTAAGAGAGATGTATGGAAATATAAAGAGCATGGTTGAGAGAGCAGAAGAGGATGTTTTGAAATGGTTTGGGCACATGGAGAGAATGAGTGAGGAAAGATTGACCAAGAGGATATATGTGTCAGAGGTGGAGGGAATGAGAAGTGGGAGACCAAATTGGAGGTGGAAAGATGGAGTGAAAAAGATTTTGTGTGATCGGGGCCTGAGCATGCAGGAGGGTGAAAGGAGGGCAAGGAATAGAGCGAATTGGATCGATGTGGTATACCGGGTTTGACGTGCTGTCAGTGGATTGAATCAGGGCATGTGAAGCGTCTGGGGTAAACCATGGAAAGTTTTGTGGGGCCTGGATGTGGAAAGGGAGCTGTGGTTTCGGGCATTATTGCGTGACAGCTGGAGACTGAGTGTGAAAGCATTGGGCCTTTGTTTTCTTTTCCTAGTGCTACCTCGCACACATGAGGGGGGAGGGGGATGGTATTCCATGTGTGGCGAGGTGGCGATGGGAATGAATAGGGGCAGACTCTGAATTGTGTGCATGGGTATATATGTATGTGTCTGTGTGTGTATATATATATATATGTATACATTGAGATGTATAGGTATGTATATTTGCGTGTGTGGGTGTTTGTGTATGTACATTGTGTATGGGGTGGTTTGTGCCATTTCTTTCGTCTGTTTCCTTGCCCTACCTCGCAGACACGGGAGACAGCGACAAAGCAAAAAAAAATATATATATATATATATATATTTATTTTATATTATTCTATTATACATTGTCGCTGTCTCCCGCATTTGCGAGGTAGCGCAAGGAAACAGATGAAAGAAATGGCCCAACCCCCCCATACACATGTATATACATACGTCCACACACGCAAATATACACACCTACACAGCTTTCCATGGTTTACCCCAGACGCTTCACATGCCTTGATTCAATCCACTGACAGCACGTCAACCCTGGTATACCACATCGCTCCAATTCACTCTATTCCTTGCCCTCCTTTCACCCTCCTGTATGTTCAGGCCCCGATCACACAAAATCTTTTTCACTCCATCTTTCCACCTCCAATTTGGTCTCCCTCTTCTCCTCGTTCCCTCCACCTCCGACACATATATCCTCTTGGTCAATCTTTCCTCACTCATTCTCTCCATGTGCCCAAACCACTTCAAAACACCCTCTTCTGCTCTCTCAACCACGCTCTTTTTATTTCCACACATCTCTCTTACCCTTACGTTACTCACTCGATCAAACCACCTCACACCACACATTGTCCTCAAACATCTCATTTCCGGCACATCCATCCTCCTGCGCACTACTCTATCCATAGCCCACGCCTCGCAACCATACAACATTGTTGGAACCACTATTCCTTCAAACATACCCATTTTTGTTTTCCGAGATAATGTTCTCGACTTCCACACATTCTTCAAGGCCCCCAGAATTTTTGCCCCCTCCCCCACCCTATGATCCACTTCCGCTTCCATGGTTCCATCCGCTGCCAGATCCACTCCCAGATATCTAAAACACTTCACTTCCTCCAGTTTTTCTCCATTCAAACTCACCTCCCAATTGACTTGACCCTCAACCCTACTGTACCTAATAACCTTGCTCTTATTCACATTTACTCTTAACTTTCTTCTTCCACACACTTTACCAAACTCAGTCACCAGCTTCTGCAGTTTCTCACATGAATCAGCCACCAGCGCTGTATCATCAGCGAACAACAACTGACTCACTTCCCAAGCTCTCTCATCCCCAACAGACTTCATACTTGCCCCTCTTTCCAAAACTCTTGCATTTACCTCCCTAACAACCCCATCCATAAACAAATTAAACAACCATGGAGACATCACACACCCCTGCCGCAAACCTACATTCACTGAGAACCAATCACTTTCCTCTCTTCCTACACGTACACATGCCTTACATCCTCGATAAAAACTTTTCACTGCGTCTAACAACTTTCCTCCCACACCATATATTCTTAATACCTTCCACAGAGCATCTCTATCAACTCTATCATATGCCTTCTCCAGATCCATAAATGCTACATACAAATCCATTTGCTTTTCTAAGTATTTCTCACATACATTCTTCAAAGCAAACACCTGATCCACACATCCTCTACCACTTCTGAAACCACACTGCTCTTTCCCAATCTGATGCTCTGTACATGCCTTCACCCTCTCAATCAGTACCCTCCCATATAATTTACCAGGAATACTCAACAAACTTATACCTCTGTAATTTGAGCACTCACTCTTATCCCCTTTGCCTTTGTACAATGGCACTATGCACGCATTCCGCCAATCCTCAGGCACCTCACCATGAGTCATACATACATTAAATAACCTTACCAACCAGTCAACAATACAGTCACCCCCTTTTTTAATAAATTCCACTGCAATGCCATCCAAACCCGCTGCCTTGCCGGCTTTCATCTTCCGCAAAGCTTTTACTACCTCTTTTCTGTTTACCAAATCATCTTCCCTAACCCTCTCACTTTGCACACCACCTAGACCAAAACACCCTATATCTGCCACTCTATCATCAAACACATTCAACAAACCTTCAAAATACTCACTCCATCTCCTTCTCACATCACCACTACTTGTTATCACCTCCCCACTTGCGCCCTTCACCGAAGTTCCCATTTGCTCCCTTGTCTTACGCACTTTATTTACCTCCTTCCAGAACATCTTTTTATTCTCCCTAAAATTTAATGATACTCTCTCACCCCAACTCTCATTTGCCCTTTTTTTCACCTCTTGCACCTTTCTCTTGACCTCCTGTCTCTTTCTTTTATACATCTCCCACTCAGTTGCATTTTTTCCCTGCAAAAATCGTCCAAATGCCTCTCTCTTCTCTTTCACTAATACTCTTACTTCTTCATCCCACCACTCACTACCCTTTCTAATCAACCCACCTCCCACTCTTCTCATGCCACAAGCATCTTTTGCGCACTCCATCACTGATTCCCTAAATACATCCCATTCCTCCCCCACTCCCCTTACTTCCATTGTTCTCACCTTTTTCCATTCTGTACTCAGTCTCTCCTGGTACTTCCTCACACAGGTCTCCTTCTCAAGCTCACTTACTCTCACCACCCTCTTCACCCCAACATTCACTCTTCTTTTCTGAAAACCCATACAAATCTTCACCTTAGCCTCCACAAGATAATGATCAGACATCCCTCCAGTTGCACCTCTCAGCACATTAACATCCAAAAGTCTCTCTTTCGCACGCCTGTCAATTAACAGGTAATCCAATAACGCTCTCTGGCCATCTCTCCTACTTACATAAGTATACTTATGTATATCTCGCTTTTTAAACCAGGTATTCCCAATCATCAGTCCTTTTTCAGCACATAAATCTACAAGCTCTTCACCATTTCCATTTACAACACTGAACACCCCATGTATACCAATTATTCCCTCAACTGCCACATTACTCACCTTTGCATTCAAATCACCCATCACTATGACCCGGTCTCGTGCATCAAAACCACTAACACACTCATTCAGCTGCTCCCAAAACACTTGCCTCTCTTGATCTTTCTTCTCATGCCCAGGTGCATATGCACCAATAATCACCCACCTCTCTCCATCAACTTTCAGTTTTACCCATATTAATCAAGAATTTACTTTCTTACACTCTATCACATACTCCCACAACTCCTGTTTCAGGAGTATTGCTACTCCTTCCCTTGCTCTTGTCCTCTCACTAACCCCTGACTTTACTCCCCAGACATTCCCAAACCACTCTTCCCCTTTACCCTTGAGCTTCGTTTCACTCAGAGCCAAAACATCCAGGTTCCTTTCCTCAAACATACTACCTATCTCTCCTTTTTTCACATCCTAGTACATCTGGCCTGTACTCCTAGTGGTCTTGCAATGTCATTAGTGTCCTATGATAACAATCCCTTTGTACCAAATAAAAGCAGCCTGGTCTTTGATATTACACAAAATGTGTCCTCCTGTGAAAGATTTAGTGAGTTTCATAGAGAAATGAGCCAAGGCTCCTCGAGAAAGTGACCTGCACAAATTGATAAAACTTTTCTCATGGGTCAACAACTCTAAAAATAAGGTAAACACATTTATGATTTTAAATCATCAAAAAATTTCTGTTTCTGTATCAGACTGATCCACCCTCAAATTAATTATACATTGACAAAATTGAAGAGTCAAAGCTGTTAAACTGGTTTAATGTAATATGGCTCAGTCAACTAGAGTATGAACCATGCTGATGTGAAACTATGACTTTATCGTGAAATCAGATTATGCCTCAGGTGAGATATTATTGCCACCTATACAGTATTCATGCTATTGACGTTTGTGTAAATAAATTATACATTTCCTTTTTTCCATAGCCAGAGGTTGAACCATTATGTGACATTCTTTTTTTCATTCATTTCAAGCTAGAAGTTTCAGTTTTCTAAATTGTTTCTTACATTTCTCATATGTATATATATGTATGTGTGTGTGTGTGTATATGTGCGTATGTATGTGTATGTGTGTGTGTGTGTATATGTATATATATGTGTATGTTATCCCTGGGGATAGGGGTGAAAGAATACTTCCCACGTATTCCTCGCGTGTCGTAGAAAGCGACTAGAGGGGACGGGAGCGGGGGGCCAGAAATCCTCCCCTCCTTGTATTAACTTTCTAAAATGGGAAACAGAAGAAGGAGTCACGCGGGGAGTGCTGATCCTCCTCGAAGGCTCAGAGTGGGGTGCCTAAATATATATATATATATATATGTATATATATATATATATATATATATATATATATATATATATATATATATATATATATATATATTTTTTTTTTTTTGCTTTGTCGCTGTCTCCCACATTTGCAAGGTAGCGCAAGGAAACAGACGAAAGAAATGGTCCAACCCACCCCCATACACGTGTATATACATACATGTCCACACATGCAAATATACATACCTACACAGCTTTCCATGGTTTACCCCAGACACTTCACATGCCCTGATTCAATCCACTGACAGTACGTCAACCCCGGTATACCACATCGATCCAATTCACTCTATTCCTTGCCCTCCTTTCACCCTCCTGCATGTTCAGGCCCCGATCACACAAAATCTTTTTCACTCCATCTTTCCACCTCCAATTTGGTCTCCCACTTCTCCTCGTTCCCTCCACCTCCGACACATATATCCTCTTGGTCAATCTTTCCTCACTCATTCTCTCCATGTGCCCAAACCATTTCAAAACACCCTCTTCTGCTCTCTCAACCACGCTCTTTTTATTTCCACACATCTCTCTTACCCTTACGTTACTTACTCGATCAAACCACCTCACACCACACATTGTCCTCAAACATCTCATTTCCAGCACATCCACCCTCCTGCGCACAACTCTATCCATAGCCCACGCCTCGCAACCATACAACATTGTTGGAACCACTATTCCTTCAAACATACCCATTTTTGCTTTCCGAGATAATGTTCTCGACTTCCACACATTCTGCAAGGCTCCCAGAATTTTCGCCCCCTCCCCCACCCTATGATTCACTTCCGCTTCCATGGTTCCATCCGCTGCCAGATCCACTCCCAGATATCTAAAACACTTTACTTCCTCCAGTTTTTCTCCCTTCAAACTTACCTCCCAATTGACTTGACCCTCAACCCTACTGTACCTAATAACCTTGCTCTTATTCACAATTACCCTTAACTTTCTTCCTTCACACACTTTACCAAAATCAGTCACCAGCTTCTGCAGTTTCTCACTTGAATCAGCCACCAGCGCTGTATCATCAGCGAACAACAACTGCCTCACTTCCCAAGCTCTCTCATCCACAACAGACTTCATACTTGCCCCTCTTTCCAAAACTCTTGCATTCAACTCCCTAACAACCCCATCCATAAACATATTAAACAACCATGGAGACATCACACACCCCTGCCGCAAAGCTACATTCACTGAGAACCAATCACTTTCCTCTCTTCTTCCTACACGTACACATGCCTTACATCCTCGATAAAAACTTTTCACTGCTTCTAACAACATATATATATATATATATATATATATTTATATATATATATATATATATATATATATATATATATATATATATATATATATATTTTTCTTTTTTTTTTTTTTTTGCTTTGTTGCTGTCTCCCGTGTTTGCGAGGTAACGCAAGGAAACAGACGAAAGAAATGGCCCAACCCACCCCCATACACATGTATATACATACGTCCACACACGCAAATATACATACCTACACAGCTTTCCATGGTTTACCTAAGACGCTTCACATGCCCTGATTCAATCCACTGACAGCACGTCAATCCCGGTATACCACATCGCTCCAATTCACTCTATTCATTGCCCTCCTTTCACCCTCCTGCATGTTCAGGCCCCGATCACACAAAATCTTTTTCACTCCATCCTTCCACCTCCAATTTGATCTCCCTCTTCTCCTCGTTCCCTCCACCTCCGACACATATATCCTCTTGGTCAATCATTCCTCACTCATTCTCTCCATGTGCCCAAACCATTTCAAAACACCCTCTTCTGCTCTCTCAACCACGCTCTTTTTATTTTCACACATCTCTCTTATCCTTATGTTACTTACTCGATCAAACCACCTCACACCACACATTGTCCTCAAACATCTCATTTCCAGCACATCCATCCTCCTGCGCACCACTCTATCCATAGCCCATGCCTCGCAACCATACAACATTGTTGGAACCACTATTCCTTCAAACATACCCATTTTTGCTTTCCGAGATCATGTTCTCGACTTCCACACATTCTTCAAGGCTCCCAGAATTTTCGCCCCCTCCCCCATCCTATGATCCACTTCCGCTTCCATGGTTCCATCCGCTGCCAGATCCACTCCCAGATATCTAAAACACTTTACTTCCTCCAGTTTTTCTCCATTCAAACTCACCTCCCAATTGACTTGACCCTCAACCCTACTGTACCTAATAACCTTGCTCTTATTCACATTTACTCTTAACTTTCTTCTTTCACACACTTTACCAACTCAGTCACCAGCTTCTGCAGTTTCTCACATGAATCAGCCACCAGCGCTGTATCATCAGCAAACAACAACTGACTCACTTCCCAAGCTCTCTTATCCAGAACAGACTGCATACTTGCCCCTCTTTCCAAAACTCTTGCATTCACCTCCCTAACAACCCCATCCATAAACAAATTAAACAACCATGGAGACATCACACACCTCTGCCGCAATGTGTTTGATGATAGAGTGGCAGATATAGGGTGTTTTGGTCGAGGTGGTGTAAAGTGTGTAAAGTGAGAGGGTTAGGGAAAATGATTTGGTAAACAGAGAAGAGGTAGTAAAAGCTTTGCTGAAGATGAAAGCCGGCAAGGCAGCAGGTTTGGATGGTATTGGAGTGGAATTTATTAAAAAAGGGGGTGACTGTATTATTGACTGGTTGGTAAGGTTATTTAATGTATGTATGACTCATGGTGAGGTGCCCGAGGACTGGCGGAATGCGTGCATAGTGCCATTGTACAAAGGCAAAGGGGATAAGAGTGAGTACTCAATTACAGAGGTATAAGTTTGTTGAGTATTCCTGGTAAATGATATGGGAGGATATTGTTTGAGAGGGTGAAGGCATGTACAGAGCATCAGATTGGGGAAGAGCAGTGTGGTTTCAGAAGTGGTAGAGGATGTGTGGATCAGGTGTTTGCTTTGAAGAATGTATGTGAGAAATGCTTAGAAAAGCAAATGGATTTGTATGTAGCATTTATGGATCTGGAGAAGGCATATGATAGAGTTGATAGAGATGCTCTGTGGAAGGTATTAAGAATGATATAGTGTGGGAGGCAAGTTGTTAGAAGCAGTGAAAAGTTTTTATCAAGGATGTAAGGCATGTGTACATGTAGGAAGAGAGGAAAGTGATTGGTTCTCAGATAGATAGATATATATATATATATATATATATATATATGGAGGGAACGAGGAGAAGGGGGAGACCAAATTGGAGGTGGAAAGATGGAGTGAAAAAGATTTTGTGTGATTGGGGCCTGAACATGCAGGAGGGTGAAAGGAGGGCAAGGAATAGAGTGAATTGGAGCGATGTGGTATACAGGGGTTGACGTGCTGTCGGTGGATTGAATCAGGGCATGTGAAGCGTCTGGGGTAAACCATGGAAAGCTGTGTAGGTATGTATATTTGCGTGTGTGGACGTGTGTATGTACATGAGTATGGGGGGGGGGGCCATTTCTTTCGTCTGTTTCCCTGCACTACCTCGCAAACGCGGGAGACAGCGACAAAGTATAAAAAAAAAAAAAAAAAAAAAAAAAAATTTATTTATTTATTTATTTTGCTTTGTCGCTGTCTCCCGCGTTAGCGAGGTAGTGCAAGGAAACAGACGAAAGAATATCTCAACCCTCCCACATACACATGTATATACATACATGTCCACACACGCAAATATACATACCTATACATCTCAATGTACACACATATATACACACACAGACATATACAATTATACACATGTACATAATTCATACTGTCTGCCTTTATTTGTTCCCATCGCCACCTCGCCACACATGGAATAAGTACCCCCTCCCCCCTCATGTGTGCGAGGTCGCGCTAGGAAAAGACAACAAAGGCCCCATTCGTTCACACTCAGTCTCTAGCTGTCATGCAATAATGCCCGAAGCCACAGCTCCCTTTCCACATCCAGGCCCCACACAACTTTCCATGGTTTACCCCAGACGCTTCACGTGCCCTGATTCAATCCACTGACAGCACGTCAACCCCAGTATACCACATCGATCCAATTCACTCTATTCCTTGCCCGCCTTTCACCCTCCTGCATGTTCAGGCCCCGATCACTCAAAATCTTTTTCACTCCATCTTTCCACCTCCAATTTGGTCTCCCACTTCTCCTCGTTCCCTCCACCTCCGACACATATATCCTCTTGGTCAATCTTTCTTCACTCATTCTCTCCATGTGCCCAAACCATTTCAAAACACCCTCTTCTGCTGAGTGGTGGGATGAAGAAGTAAGATTATTAGTGAAAGAGAAGAGAGAGGCATTTGGACGATTTTTGCAGGGAAATAATGCAAATGAGAGGGAGATGTATAAAAGAAAGAGGCAGGAGGTCGAGAGAAAGGTGCAAGAGGTGAAAAAGAGGGCAAATGAGAGATGGGGTGAGAGAGTATCATTAAATTTTAGGGAGAATAAAAAGATGTTTTGGAAAGAGGTAAATAAAGTGCATAAGACGAGGGAACAAATGGGAACTTCAGTGAAGGGGGCTAATGGGGAGGTGATAACAAGTAGTGGTGAAGTGAGAAGGAGATGGAGTGAGTATTTCGAAGGTTTGTTGAATGTGTTTGATGATAGAGTGGCAGACAAAGGGTGTTTTGCTCGAGGTGGTGTGCAAAGTGAGAGGGTTAGGGATAATGATTTGGTAAACAGAGAAGAGGTAGTAAAAGCTTTGCGGAAGATGAAAGCCGGCAAGACAGCGGGTTTGGATGGTATTGCAGTGGAATTTATTAAAAAAGGGGGTGATTGTATTGTTGACTGGTTGGTAAGGTTATTTAATGTATGTATGACTCATGGTGAGGTGCCTGAGGATTGGCGGAATGCTTGCATAGTGCCATTGTACAAAGGAAAAGGGGATAAAAGTGAGTGCTCAAATTACAGAGGTATAAGTTTGTTGAGTATTCCTGGTAAATTATATGGGAGGGTATTGATTGAGAGGGTGAAGGCATGCACAGAACAACAGACTGGGGAAGAGCAGTGTGGTTTCAGAAGTGGCTAGAGGATGTGTGGATCAGGTGATTTCTCTGAAGAATGTATGTGAGAAATACTTGGAAAAGCAACTGGATTTGTATGTAGCATTTATGGATCTAGAGAAGGCATATGATAGAGTTGATAGAGATACTTTGTGGAAAGTATCAAGAATATATGGTTTGGGAGGCAAGTTGTTAGAAGCAATGAAAAGTTTTTATCAAGGATGTAAGGCATGTGTACATGTAGGAAGAGAGGAAAGTGATTGGTTGTCAGTGAATGTAGGTTTGCGGCAGGGATGTATTATGTCTCCATGGTTGTTTAATTTGTTTATGGATGGGGTTGTTAGGGAGGTGAATGCAAGAGTTATGGAAAGAGGGGCAAGTATGCAGTCTGTTGTGTATGAGAGAGCTTGGGAAGAGAGTCAGTTGTTGTTCGCTGATGATACAGCGCTGGTGGCTGATTCTTTTGAGAAACTGCAGAAGTTGGTGACGAGTTTGGTAAAGTGTGTGAAAGAAGAAAGCTGAGAGTGAATGTGAATAAGAGTAAGGTTATTAGGTACAGTAGGGTTGAGGGTCAAGTTAATTGGGAGGTAAGTTTGAATGGAGACAAACTGGAGGAAGTGAAGTGTTTTAGATATCTGGGAGTGATTTGGCAGCAGATGGAATCATTGAAGTGGAAGTGAATCATAGGTTGGGGAAGGGGGCGAAAATTCTGGGAGCACTGAAGAATGTGTGGAAGTCGAGAACATTATCTCGGAAAGCAAAAATGGGTATGTCTAAAGGAATAGTGGTTCCAACAATAGTATATGGTTGCGAGGCGTGGGCTATGGATAGAGTTGTGCAGAGGAGGGTGGATGTGCTGGAAATGAGATGTTTGAGGACAATATGTGGTGTGAGATGGTTTGATTGAGTAAGTAATGATAGGGTAAGAGAGATGTGTGGTAATAAAAAGAGTGTAGTTGAGAGCAGAAGAGGGTGTTTTGAAATGGTTCTGTCACATGGAGAGAGTGAGTGAGGAAAGATTGACCAAGAGGATATATACGTCAGAAGTGTAGGGAACGAGGAGAATTGGGAGACCAAATTGGAGGTGGAAAGATGGAGTGAAAAAGATTTTGAGTGATCGGGGCCTGAACATGCAGGAGGGTGATAGGTACGCAAGGAATAGAGTGAATTGGAATTATTTGGTATACCAGGGTCGACGTGTTGTGAATGGATTGAACCAGGGCATGTGAAGCGTCTGAGGTAAACCATGGAAAGTTCTGTGGGGCCTGGATGTGGAAAGGGAGCTGTGGTTTCAGTGCATTATTACATGACAGCTAGAGACTGAGTGTGAAAGAATGTGGCCTTTGTTGTCCTTTCTTAGCACTACTTCGCACATATGAGGGGGGAGGGGGCTGTTATTTCATGTGTGGCGATGTGGCGATGGGAATGAATAAAGGCAGACAGTATGAATTATGTACATGTGTATATATGTATATGTCTGTGTGTGTATATATATGTATACGTTGAGATGTATAGGTATGTATGTTTGCGTGTGTGGACGTGTATGTATATACCTGTGTATGTGGGTGGGTTGGGCCATTCTTTTGTCTGTTTCCTTGCGCTACTTCGCTAACGCGGGAGACAGCGACAAAGTAAAATATTAAGATAATATATGAGTTAATAATACATTATTATTATTATTATACTTTGTCGCTGTCTCCCGTGTTAGTGGGCTTGCGCAAGGAAACAGGCAAAAGAATGGCCCAACCCACCCACATACATATGTACATACATACATGTCCACAGACACACATATACATACCTATACATCTCAACGTATACATATATATACACACACTGACATGTACATATATACACATGTACAGAATTCATACTGTCTGCCCTTATTCATTCCTGTCGGCACCCCGCTACACATGAAATGACGACCCCCTTCCCCCGCATGTGCGCGAGGTAGTGCTAGGAAAAGACAACAAAGGCCACATTCATTCACACTCAGTCTCTAGCTGTCATGTATAATGCACTGAAATCACAGCTCCCTTTCCACATCCAGACCCCACAAAACTTTCCATGGTTTACCCCAGACGCTTCACATGCCCTGGGTCAGTCCATTGACAGCAAGTCGACCCCAGTATACCTCATCTTTCCAATTCACTCTATTCCTTGCATGTCTTTCACCCTCCTGCATGTTCAGGCCTCTATCACTCAAAATCTTTTTCACTCCATCTTTCCACCTCCAATTTGGTCTCCCACTTCTCATTCCCTCCACCTCTGACACGTGTAGCCTCTCTGTAAATCTTTCCTTTCTCATTCTCTCCATGTGAGCAAACCATATTAAAACACCCTCTTCTGCTCTCTCAACCACACTCTTCATATTAGCACACATCTCTCTTACCCTGTCATTACTTACATGATGAAACCACCTCACACCACATATTGTCCTCAAACATCTCATTTCCAGCACATCCACCCTTCTCCGCACAACTCTATCTACAGACCCCGCCTCAGAACCATATAACATTGTTGGAACCACTCTTCCTTCAAACATACCCATTTTTGCTTTCCAAGGTAACTTTCTCGACCCTCCACACATTTTTTAACGCTCCCAGAACTTTTGCTTTCTCCCCCACCCTATGATGCACTTCCACTTCCATGGTTCCATCCGCTGCCAAATCCACTCCCACATATCTAAAACACTTCACTTCCTCCAGTTTTTCTCCATTCAAACTTACCTCCTAATTGACTTGATCCCTCAGCCCTACTGTACCTAATAACCTTGCTCTTATTCTCATTTACTCTCAGCTTCCTTTTTTCACATACTTTACCAAACTCAGTAATATACTGAGAGGGACAGCTGGAGGGATGACTGATCACTATCTTGTGGAGGTGAATGTGAAAATTTGTAGAGGATATCTGAAATGAAGAGATAATGTTGGGGAGATGAGAGTGGTGAGAGTAAGTGAGCTTGGAAAGCAGACACTTTTGAGTAAATACTAGAAGAGATTGAGTGCAGAATGGATCCAGGTGAGAGCAATTGAAGTAAGGAGAATGGGGTAATAATGGGGTGTATTTAGGGAAGAATTGATGGATTGTGCAAGAGATGCATGTGGCATGAGAAAGGTGGGAGGTGGGCACATTAGAAAGGGTATTGAAAGGTGGGATGAAGAAGTATGATTGTTAGTGAAAGAGAAGAGAGAGTTGTTTGGAAAATTTTTGCAGGGAAGTAATGCACATGACTTGGAAAGGTATAAAAGAAAGTGGCAGGAGATCAAGAGAAAGGTGCAAGAGGTGAAAAAGAGGGCAAAGAAGAGTTGGGGTGAGAGAGTATCATTCATATTTTGGGAAGATAGAAAGATGTGTTTTGGGAGCAGCTGAATGAGTGTGTTAGTGGTTTTGATGCGCAAGACCGGGTTATAGTGATGGGTGATTTGAATGCAAAGGTGAGTAATGTGGCAATTGAGGGAATAATTGGTATTCATGGAGTCTTCAGTGTTGTAAATGGAAATGGTGAAGAGCTTGCAGATTTATGTGCTGAAAAAGGACTGGTGATTAGGAATACCTGGTTTAAAAAGCGAGATATACATAAGTATACGTACGTAAGTAGGAGAGATGGCCAGAGAGCGTTATTGGATTATGTGTTAATTGACAGGTGCACGAAAGAGAGACTTTTGGATGTTTATGTGCTGAGAGTGCAACTGGAGGGATGTCTGATCATTATCTTGTGGAGGCGAAGGTGAAGATTTGTATGGGCTTTCAGAAAAGAAGAGAGAATGTTGGGGTGAAGAGGGTGGTGAGAGTAGGTGAGCTTGGGAAGGAGACTTGTGTAAGGAAGTACCAGGAGAGACTTAGTACAGAATGGAAAAAGGTGAGAACAAAGGAGGTAAGGGGAGCTGGGGAGGAATGGGATGTATTTAGGGAAGCAGTGATGGCTTGCGCAAGAGATGCTTGTGGCATGAGAAGAGTGGGAGGTGGGTTGATTAGAAAGGGTAGTGAGTGTTGGGATGAAGAAGTAAGATTATTAGTGAAAGAAAAGAGAGAGGCATTTGGACGATTTTTGCAGGGAAAAAATGCAAATGAGTGGGAGATGTATAAAAGAAAGAGGCAGGAGGTCAAGAGAAAGGTGCAAGAGGTGAAAAAGAGGGCAAATGAGAGTAGGGGTGAGAGAGGATCATTAGATTTTAGAGAGAATAAAAAGATGTTCTGGAAGGAGGTAAATAAAGTGCGCAAGACGAGGGAGCAAATGGGAACTTCAGTGAAGGGGGCTAATGGGGAGGTGATAACAAGTAGTGGTGATGTGAGAAGGAGATGGAGTGAGTCTTTTGAAGGTTTGTTGAATGTGTTTGATGATAGAGTGGCAGATATAGGATGTTTTGGTCGAGGTGGTGTGCAATGTGAGAGGGTTAGGGAAAATGATTTGGTAAACAGAGAAGAGGTAGTAAAAGCTTTGCGGAAGATGAAAGCCGGCAAGGCAGCAGGTTTGGATGGTATTGCAGTGGAATTTATTAAAAAAGGGGATAACTGTGTTGTTGACTGGTTGGTAAGGTTATTTAATGCGTGTATGATTCATGGTGAGGTGGCTGAGGATTGGCGGAATGCTTGCATAGTGCCATTGTACAAAGGCAAAGGGGATAAGAGTGAGTGCTCAAATTTCAGAGGTATAAGTTTGTTGAGTATTCCTGGGAAATTATATGTGGAGGGTATTGATTGAGAGGGTGAAGGCATGTACAGAGCATCAGATTGGGGAAGAGCAGCGTGGTTTCAAAAGTGGTAGAGGATGTGTGGATCAGGTGTTTGCTTTGAGGAATGTATGTGAGAAATACTTAGAAAAGCAAATGGATTTGTATGTAGCATTTATGGATCTGGAGAAGGCATATGATAGAGTTGATAGAGATGCTCTGTGGAAGGTACTAAGAATATATGGTGTGGGAGACAAGTTGTTAGAAGCAGTGAAAGGTTTTTATCGAGGATGTAAGGCATATGTACGTGTAGGAAGAGAGGAAAGTGATTGGTTCTCAGTGAATGTAGGTTTGCGGCAGGGGTGTATTATGTCTCCATGGTTGTTTGATTTGTTTATGGATGGGGTTGTTAGGGAGGTGAATGCAAGTGTTTTGGAAAGAGGGGCAAGTATGCAGTCTGTTGTGGATGAGAGAGCTTGGGAAGTGAGTCAGTTGTTGTTCGCTGATGATATAGCGCTGGTGGCTGATTCATGTGAGAAACTGCAGAAGCTGGTGACTGAGTTTGGTAAAGTGTGTGAAAGAAGAAAGTTAAGGGTAAATGTGAATAAGAGCAAGGTTATTAGGTACAGTAGGGTTGAAGGTCAAGTCAATTGGGAGGTAAGTTTGTTTGGAGAAAAACTGGAGGAAGTAAAGTGTTTTAGATATCTGGGAGTGGATCTGGCAGTGGATGGAACCATGGAAGCGGAAGTGAATCATAGGGTGGGGTAGGGGGCGAAAATCCTGGGAGCCTTGAAGAATGTTTGGAAGTCGAGAACATTATCTCGGAAAGCAAAAATGGGTATGTTTGAAGGAATAGTGGTTCCAACAATGCTGTATGGTTGCGAGGCGTGGGCTATGGATAGAGTTGTGCGGAGGAGGGTGGATGTGCTGGAAATGAGATGTTTGAGGACAATATGTGGTGTGAGGTGATTTGATCGAGTAAGTGATGTAAGGGTAAGAGAGATGTGTGGAAATAAAGAGAGTGTGGTTGAGAGAGCAGAAGAGGGTGTTTTGAAATGGTTTGGGCAAATGGAGAGAATGAGTAAGGAAAGATTGACCAAGAGGATATATGTGTCGGAGGTGGAGGGAACGAGGAGAAGTGGGAGACCAAATTTGAAGTGGAAAGATGGAGTGAAAAAAATTTTGAGTGATCGGGGCCTGAACATGCAGGAGGGTGAAAGGCGGGCAAGGAATAGAGTGAATTGGATCGACATGGTACACCGGGGTCGATGTGCTGTCAGTGGATTGAGTCAGGGCATGTGAAGCGTCTGGGGTAAACCATGGAAAGTTGTGTGGGGCCTGGATGTGGAAAGGGAGCTGTGGTTTCAGGCATTATTGCATGACAGCGAGAGACTGAGTGTGAACGAATGGGGCCTTTGATGTCTTTTCCTAGCGCTACCTTGCACACATGAGGGGGGAGGGGGATGTTATTCCATGTGTGGCGAGGTGGCGATGGGAATAGATAAAGGCAGACTATGAATTATGTACATATGTATGTATGTATATGTCTGTGTGTGTATATATATGTGTACATTGAGATGTATAGGTATGTATATTTGCATGTGTGGACGTGTATGTATATACATGTGTATAGGGGTGGGTTGGGCCATTTCTGTCGTCTGTTTCCTTGTGCTACCTCACAAATGCGGGAGACAGCGACAAAGCAAAATAATAAATGAATAAGAAGATGTTTTGGAAGGAGGTAAATAAAAAGCATAAGACACGAGAACAAATGGAAACATCGTTGAAAGTGGTAAATGGGGAGGGAATAACAACTAGTGATGAGGTGAGAAGGAGATGGAGTGAATATTTTAAAGGTTTGTTGAATTTGTTTGATGATTGAGTGGCAGATATAGGGTGTTTTGGTAGGGGTGGAGTGCAAAGTGATAGGGCCAGGGAGAATGGTTTGCTGAAGATGGGAGAGGTAGTGAAAGATTTGCGGAAGATAAATTCCGGCAAGGTGGCAGGTTTGGATGGTATTGTATTAGAATTTTTCAAAGAATAGGGTGACAGTGATATTGATTGGTTGGTAAGGATGTTCATTGTATCTATGGATCATGGTGAAGTGCCTGAGGATTGGCAGAATTCATGCATAATGCTGTTGTACAAAGGCAAAGGGGATAAAGGTGAGTGTTCCGAGTACAGAGGCATAACTTTGTTGAGTATTCCTGGGAATGTATATGGGAGGGTATTGATTGAGAGGGTAAAGGCATGTGTAGAACATCAGATTAGGGAAGAGCAGGGTGGTTTTGGAAGTGGTAGGAGATGTGTGGATAAGGTGTTTGCTTTGAAGAATGTATGTGAGAAATGCTTTGAAAAACAGTTGAATTTGTATGTAGTATTTATGGATCTAGAGAAGGCATATGATAGGGTTGATAAATATGCTTTGTGGAAGGTTTTAAGAGTATATGTTTTGAGAGGTAAGCTGCTAGAGGCAGTGAAAAGTTTTTACGGAGGATGTAAGGCATGTGTACAAGTAGGAAGAGAGGAAAGTGATTGGTTCCCAGTGAATGTCGGTTTGCAAAAGGGGTGCATGATGTTTCCTTGGTTGTTTAATTGTTTAAGGATGGGGTGGTTAGGGAGGTCAATGCAAGAGTTTTGGAGAGAGGGGTAAGTACGCAGTTTGTTGTCGATGAGAGGGCTTAGGAAGTGAGTCAGTTGTTGTTCGCTGATGATACAGCGCTGGTAGCTAATTTGGGTACGAAACTGCAGAAGTTGGCAAGTGAGTTTGTTAAAGTGTGTGAAAGAAGAAAGTTGAGAGTGAATGTGAATAAGAGCAAGGTTATTAGGCTCAGTTGGGTTGAGGGACAAGTCAATTGGGAGGTAAGTTTGAATGGAGAAAAACTGGAGGAAGTGAAGTGTTTTGGATATCTGGGAGTGGATTTAGCAGCAGATGGAACCATAGAAGCGGAAGTGAGTCACAGGTTGGGGGAGGGGGCGGAGGTTCTGGGAGTATTGAAGAATGTGTGGAAGGCAAGAACATTATCTCATAGAGCAAAAATGGGTATGTTTGAATGAATAGTGGTTCCAACAATGTTATATGGTTGTGAGGCATGGGCTATAGATAGGATTGTGCATAGGAGGATGGATGTGTTGGAATGAAATGCTTGAGGACACTATGTAGTGTGAGGTGGTTTGATCAAGTAAGTAATGAAAGGGTTAGAGAGATGTGTGGTAATGAAAAGAGTGTGGTTGAGAGAGAAGAGGGTGCATTGAAATGGTTTGGTTACATGGAGAGAGTGAGTGAGGAAAGATTGACGAAGAGGATATATGTGTCAGAGGTAATGAGAAGTGGGAGACCAAATTGGAAGTGGAAGGATGGATTGAAAAAAATTTTGAGCGATCGGGGCCTGAACATACGGGAGGGTGAAAGGCATGCAAGGAATAGAGTGAATTGGAATGATGTGGTATACTGGGGTCGATGTGTTGTCAGTGGATTGAACCGGGGCATGTGAAGTGTCAAGGGTAAACCATGGAAAGTTTTGTGGGGTTGGTTATGGAAAATGAGCTGTGGTTTCAGTGCATTACACATGACAGCTTGAGACTTACTGTGAACAAATGTGGCCTTTTTGTATTTCCTAGCGCTACCTCGCATGCCCGCTTGGGGAGGGGGGGTGCTATTTCATGTGTAGCGGGGTAGCGACAGAATGGATGAAGGCAGCAAGTATGAATATGTACATGTGTATATATGTATATGTCTGTGTATGTATATGTATGTATACGTTGAAATATATAGGTATGTACATGTTGCTGTGAGGGCGTTTATCTATTTACATGTGTATGTTGGTGGGTGTGGCCATTCTTTCGTCTGTTTCCTTGTGCTGACTCGCTAACACGGGAGACAGCGACTAAGTATGATAGATAGAAATAGAATGAATATATATCTTCTGTATCCTCTTTTAGTAATTGGTTTTGGTGCATTGCACATGCAGATAGATACTGGCAGTGAACAGATTTGGCCTTTCTTTGTTTCCTAGCGCTACCTCATGATGTAGGGAGTGATGATGCTGTTTCCTTTGGGCTGGGGAATGGATGAAGATGAGTCAATGTGAATATGCATTGGGGCAAGAGGGTAAGTGAGAAGAGGAAGGGATGAAGTGAGAAGAATATGTAGTGAGTTTTTTAAGGCTTGTTGAATGTTTGATGATGGAATGGCAGATGTAAGGTTTTTTGGTTGGGGTGGTGTGGGAAGTGAGAGGGTCATGGAGAATGCCTTGGTTAAGAGAGAAGAGGTGGTGAAATCCTTGCGGAAGATGAAATCCAGCATGGCGGAAGATTTGGATGGTGTTGCTGTTGAGTTTGTTAAGAAAGGGGTGACTGTTGTTGTTGATTGGTTGGTAAGGATATTCACAGCATGTATGGATCATGGTGAAGTGCCTAAGGATTGGCAGAAAGCATGTAAAGTGCCATTGTACAAAGGCAAAGGGGATAAAGGTGAATGTTCAAACTACAGAGGCATAAGTTTGTTGAGTATTCCTGGAAATTTGTGTGGGAGACTATTGACTGAGAGGGTAAAGGTATGTGCAGAGCACCAGATTGGGGAGGAGCAGTTTTGTTTCAGAAGTGGTATAGGATGTGTGGATCAGGTGTTTGCTTTGAAGAATGCGTGAGAAATATTTAGAAGAAACAGATTAGCATTTATGGATCTGGAGAAGGTCTTAAGAGTATATGGTGTTGGAAGTAAGCTACTAGAAGGATTGAAAAGTTTTCATCAAGGATCTAAGGCATGTGTACGAATAAGAAGAGAGGAGAGTGATTGGTTCCTAGTAAAGGTCGGTCCACGGGAGGGATGTGTGATGTCTCCATTGTTCAGTTTGTTTGTGGATGGGGTGGTTAGGGAGTTAAATGCAAGAGTTTTGGCGAGAGGGGTGAGTATGCAGTCTCCTGGGGATGAAAGGGCCTGGGAAATGAGTCATTTTTTATTCACTAGTGATGCAGCACTGGTGGATGATAGTGAGAAATTGCAGAAGTTGGTGACTGAGTGTGGAAGAGTGTGTGAAGGGAGAAAGTTGAGAGTAAATGAGAATAAGAGCAATGCTATTTGGCTCAGCAGGGTTGAGGGAAAGTTAGTTGGGATGTAAGTTTGAATGGAGAGGAATTGGAGGAAGTGAAGTGTTTGAGATATATAGGAGTGGACCTAGCAGCGAATGGAGTCATGGAGCACATTCAACAAACACATTCAGCCAACCTTTAAAATATTCACTCCATCTTGTCCTTGCTTCATTACTACCTGTTATCACTTACCCCCTTGCCCCCTTACCCGATGTTTCCATTTGTTCTCTTGTCTTGCGCATGTTTTTTACCTCCTTCCAAAACATCTATTTATTCTCCCTAAAGTTTAATGATAATCTATTACCCCATCTCTCATTTGCCCTCTTTTTCAACTCTTGCATCTTCATCTTGACTGCTTTCTCTTATACATCTCCTAGTCATTGCACTCCTTCCTTGGAAGTATCAACCAAATGTCTCTCTTTTCTCTTTTACTAACAACTTTACTTCATCATCCCACCATTCACTGCCCTTTCTAATATGCCCATATCCCACCTTTCTCCTGCCACGTGCATCTCTTGCCTATGCCATCACTGCTTCCCTAAAGACATCCCATTCCTCATCCACTCCCCTCATGTCATTTCCTCTCACCTTTTGCCATTCTTCACTCATTCTCTTCGGGTACTTCCTCACACAATTCTTTAATACGCATAGAATTGAGTACAACAGCTTATTTACAGTTATTAATATTCTTTCCTATGTTCTTTAATTTTCTTCTCCAGATCCATATATGCTACATACAAATCCATTTGCTTTTCTAAGTATTTCTCAAATACATTCTTAAAAGCAAACACCTGATCCACACATCCTCTACCAATTCTGAAACCATACTACTCTTCCCCAATCTGATGCTCTGTACATGCCTTCACCCTCTCAATACCCTCCCATATAATTTACCAGGAATACTCAACAAACTTATACCTCTGCAATTTGAGCACTCACTTTTATCCCCTTTGCCTTTGTACAATGGCACTATGCAAGCATTCCACCAAGCCTCAGGCACCTCACCATGAGTCATACATACAGTAAATAACCTTACCACCCAGTCAACAACACAGTCAACCCTGTTTTTTAATAAATTCAACTGCAATACCATCCAAACCTTTCCGGCTTTCATCTTCTGCAAAGCTTTTTCTACCTCTTCTGTGTTTACCAAATCATTCTCCCCAACACCCTCACTTTGCACACCACCTCGACCAAAACACCCTATGTCTGCCTCTCTATCATGAAACACATTCAACAAACCTTCAAAATACTCACTCCATCTCCTTCTCACATCACCACTACTTGTTATCTCCTCCCCATTAGCCCCCTTCACTGATGTTCCCATTTGTTCCCTTGTCTTATTTACCTCCTTCCAAAACATCTTTTTTATTCTCTCTAAGATTTAATGATACTCTCTCACCCCAACTCTCATTTACCCTCTTTCTCACCTCTTGCACCCTTCTCTTGACTACCTGCCTCTTTCTTTTATACATCTCCCAGTCATTTGCATTTTTTCCCTGCAATAATCTTCAAAATGCCACTCTCCCTTCTCTTTCACTAATAATCTTACTTCTTCATCCCACCACTCACTAACCTTTCTAATCTGCCCACCTCCCATGCTTCTCATGCCACAAGCATCTTTTGTGCAAGCCATCACTGCTTCCCTAAATACATCCCATTCCTTCCCCACTCCCCTTACGTCCTTTGTTCTCACCTTTTTCCATTCTTTACTCAGTCTCTCGTGGTACTTCCTCACACAAGTCTCCTTCCCAACCTCACTTACTCTCACCACTCTCTTCACCCCAACATTTTCTCTTCTTTTCTGAAAACCTCTGCAAATCTTCATCTTCACCTCCACAAGTTAATGATCAGACATCCCTCCAGTTGCACCTCTCAGCAGATTAACATCCAAAAGTCTCTCTTTCACATGCCTGTCAATTAATACGTAATCCAATAATGCTCTCTGGCTATCTCTCCTACTTACATATGTATACTTATGTATAGCTCTTTTTTTAAACCAGGTATTCCCAATCACCAGTCCTTTTTCAGCGCACAAATCTACAAGCTCTTCACCATTTCCATTTACAACATTGAACACTCCATGTGCACCAATTATTCCCTCAACTGCCACATTACTCACCTTTGCATTCATATCACCCATTACTATAATCCAGTCTCGTGCATTAAAACTACTATCACACTCACTCAGCTTCTCTCAAAACACTGGCCTCTCATGATCTTTCTTCTCATGCCCAGGTGCATATGCACCAATAATCACCCATCTCTCTCCATGCACTTTCAGTTTTACCCATATCAATCTGTAGTTTACTTTCTTACTTTCTTACACTCTATCACATACTCCCACCACTCCTGTTTCAGGAGTAGTGCTACTCCTTCCCTTGCTCCTGTCCTCTCACCAATCCCTGACTTTACTCCCAAGACATTCCCAAGCCACTCTTCCCCTTTACCCTTGAGCTTCGTTTCACTCAGAGCCAGAACATCCAGGTTCCTTTCCTCAAACTTATGTCTCCTTTTTTCTCATCTTGGTTACATCCACACACATTTAAGCACCCCAATCTGAGCCTTGGAGGAGGATAGCACTCTCTGTGTGACTCCTTCTTCTGTTTCCCCTTTTAGAAAGTTAAAATACAAGGAGTAGAGAGTTTCTAGCCCCCTGCTCCCGTCTCCTTTAGTTGCCTTCTATGACTCATGAGGAATGTGTGGAAAGTATTCTTTGTCCCATATCTCCAGGGTTCTCCAGGATTATTATTATTATTATTATCATTATTTTTTTTTTCTTTTTTTTTTACTTTGTCGCTGTCTCCCGCGTTTGCGAGGTAGCGCAAGGAAACAGACGAAAGAAATGGCCCAACCCCCCCCCATACACATGTATATACATACGTCCACACACGCAAATATACATACCTACACAGCTTTCCATGGTTTACCTCAGACGCTTCACATGCCTTGATTCAAACCACTGACAGCACGTCAACCCTGGTATACCACATCGCTCCAATTCACTCTATTCCTTGCCCTCCTTTCACCCTCCTGCATGTTCAGGCCCCGATCACACAAAATCTTTTTCACTCCATCTTTCCACCTCCAATTTGGTCTCCCTCTTCTCCTTGCTCCCTCCACCTCCGACACATATATCCTCTTCGTCAATCTTTCCTCACTCATCCTCTCCATGTGACCAAACCATTTCAAAACACCCTCTTCTGCTCTCTCAACCACGCTCTTTTTATTTCCACACATCTCTCTTACCCTTACGTTACTCACTCGATCAAACCACCTCACACCACACATTGTCCTCAAACATCTCATTTCCAGCACATCCATCCTCCTGCGCACAACTCTATCCATAGCCCACGCCTCGCAACCATACAACATTGTTGGAACCACTATTCCTTCAAACATACCCATTTTTGCTTTCCAAGATAATGTTCTCGACTTCCACACATTCTTCAAGGCCCCCAGAATTTTCGCCCCCTCCCCCACCCTATGATCCACTTCCGCTTCCATGATTCCATCCGCTGCCAGATCCACTCCCAGATATCTGAAACACTTCACTTCCTCCAGTTTTTCTCCATTCAAACTCACCTCCCAATTGACTTGACCCTCAACCCTACTGTACCTAATAACCTTGCTCTTATTCACATTTACTCTTAACTTTCTTCTTCCACACACTTTTCCAAACTCAGTCACCAGCTTCTGCAGTTTCTCACATGAATCAGCCACCAGCGCTGTATCATCAGCGAACAACAACTGACTCACTTCCCAAGCTCTCTCATCCCCAACAGACTTCATACTTGCCCCTCTTTCCAAAACTCTTGCATTTACCTCCCTAACAACCCCATCCATAAACAAATTAAACAACCATGGAGACATCACACACCCCTGCCGCAAACCTACATTCACTGAGAACCATTCACTTTCCTCTCTTCCTACACGTACACATGCCTTACATCCTCGATAAAAACTTTTCACTGCTTCTAACAACTTTCCTCCCACACCATATATTCTTAATACCTTCCACAGAGCATCTCTATCAACTCTATCATATGCCTTCTCCAGATCCATAAATGCTACATACAAATCCCTTTGCTTTTCTAAGTATTTCTCACATACATTCTTCAAAGCAAACACCTGATCCACACATCCTCTACCACTTCTGAAACCACACTGCTCTTCCCCAATCTGATGCTCTGTACATGCCTTCACCCTCTCAATCAATACCCTCCCATATAATTTACCAGGAATACTCAACAAACTTATACCTCTGTAATTTGAGCATTCACTCTTATCCCCTTTGCCTTTGTACAATGGCACTATGCACGCATTCCGCCAATCCTCAGGCACCTCACCATGAGTCATACATACATTAAATAACCTTACCAACCAGTCAACAATACAGTCACCCCCTTTTTTAATAAATTCCACTGCAATACCATCCAAACCTGCTGCCTTGCCAGCTTTCATCTTCCGCAAAGCTTTCACTACCTCTTCTCTGTTTACCAAATCATTTTCCCTAACCCTCTCACTTTGCACACCACCTCGACCAAAACACCCTATATCTGCCACTCTATCATCAAACACATTCAACAAACCTTCAAAATACTCACTCTATTATTATTATTATTATTATTATTATTATTATTATTATTATTATTATCATTATTATCATTATTATCATTATTATTATTGTTATCATTGTTATTAGGTGGTGTGCAAAGTGAGAGGGTTAGGGAGAATGATGTGGTAAACAGAGAAGAGGTAGTAAAAGCATTGCGGAAGATGAAAGCCGGCAAAGCAGCGGGTTTGGATGGTATTGCAGTGGAATATATTAGAAAAGGGGGTGACTGTATTGTTGACTGGTTGGTAAGGTTATTTAATGTATGTTTGACTCACGGTGAGGTGCCTGAGGATTGGAGGAATGCTTGCATAGTGCCATTGTACAAAGGCAAAGGGGATAAAAGTGAGTGCTCAAATTACAGAAGTATAAGTTTGTTGAGTATTCCTGGGAAATTATATGGGAGGGTATTGATTGAGAGGGTGAAGGCATGTACAGAGCATCAGATTGGGAAAGAGCAGTGTGGTTTCAGAAGTGGTAGAGGATGAGTGGATCACGTGTTTGCTTTGAAGAATGTATGTGAGAAATACTTAGAAAAGCAAATGGATTTGTATATAGCATTTATGGATCTGGAGAAGGCATATGATAGAGTTGATAGAAATGCTCTGTGGAAGGTATTAAGAATATATGGTGTGGGAGGCAAGTTGTTAGAAGCAATGAAAAGTTTTTATCGAGAATGTAAGGCATGTGTACGTGTAGGAAGAGAGGAAAGTGATAGGTTCTCAGTGAATGTTGGTTTGCGGCAGGGGTGTGTGATGTCTCCATAGTTGTTTGTTTATGGATGGGGTTGTTAGGGAGGTGAATGCAAGAGTTTTGAAAAGAGGGGCGAGTATGTAGTCTGTTGTGAATGAGAGAGCTTGGGAAGTGAGTCAGTTGTTGTACGCTGATGATACAGCGCTGGTGGCTGATTTGTGTGAGAAACTGCCGAAGCTGGTGACTGAGTTTGGTAAAGTGTGTGAAAAAAGAAAGCTGAGAGTAAGTGTGAATAAGAGCAAGGTTATTAGGTACAGTAGGGCTGAGGGACAAGTCATTTGGGAGGTAAGTTTGAATGGAGAAAAACTGGAGAAAGTGAAGTGTTTTAGATATCTGGGAGTGGATTTGGCAGCGGATGGAAACATGGAAGCGGAAGTGAGTCATAGGGTGGGGGAGGGGGCGAAAGTTCTGGCAGCGTTGAAGAATGTGTGGAAGTCGAGAACATTATCTCGGAAAGCAAAAATGGGTATGTTTGAAGGAATAGTGGTTCCAACAGTGTTATATGGTTGCGAGGCGTGGGCTATAGATAGAGTTGTGCGGAGGAGGGTGGATGTGCTGGAAATGAGATGCTTGAGGACAGTATGTGGTGTGAGGTGGTTTGATCGAGTAAGTAACAATAGGGTAAGAGAGATGTGTAGTAATAAAATGACTGTGGTTGAGAGAGCAGAAGAGGGTGTTTTGAAATGGTTTGGTCACATGGAGAGAATGAGTGAGGAAATATTGACCAAGAGGACATATGTGTCAGAGGTGGAGGGAACGAGGAGAAGTGGAAGACCAAATTGGAGGTGGAAAGATGGAGTGAAAAAGATTTTGAGTGATCTTGGCCTGAACATGCAGGAGGGTGAAAGGCATGCAAGGAATAGAGCGAATTGGAACAATTAGATATCCGGGGGTCGACGTGCTGTCAATGGATTGAACCAGGGCGTGTGATGCATCTGGGGTAAACCATGGAAAGTTGTGTGGGGCCTGGATGTGGAAATGGAGCTGTGGTTTAAGTGCATTATACATGACAGCTAGAGAATGAGTTTGAGCGAATGTGGCCTTTGTTGTCTTTTCCTAGCACTACCTCGCACATATGCGGGGGAGGGGGGCTGTTATTTCAAGTGTGGTGAGGTGGCAATGGGAATGAATAAAGGCAGACAGTATGAATTGTGTACATGCATATATATGTATATGTCTGTGTGTGTGTACATATACGTATACATTGAGATGCATAGGTATGTATATTTCTGTGTGTGGACGTGTATGTATATACATGTGTATGTGTGTGGGTTGGGCCATTCTTTCGTCTGTTTCCTTGCGCTACCTCGCTAACGCGGGAGACAGCGACAAAGCAAAATTAAGAAAAAAATGAAATTATTATTATTATCATTATTATCACTATAGCAATTGTTATCTATTATTACTATTATTTTTTTCCTTACTTGTTTGCCTTTTCCCAGTTAGCAAAGCACGACCAGGAACAGAGAAAGAAAGGCCTCATTTGTTCATGTTCATTCTCTATGTGTCATGTATAATGCATTGAGGTCACAGCACTGTATCCACAACCAGTTCCCATAAATCTTTCCCTCATCTGCTTCATATGTATATCTATATGTATATGTGTGTGCGTCTATGGGTGTTTATATATATGTATGTGTATACGAGTGGATGGGCCAATCCTTCTTCGTTTGTTACCGGGCACTGCCTGGCTGTTGCGGGAAACGGCACTCAAGCATTATATATAAATGAAATATTAATTCATTATACTAGATCGCTGTTTCCCGCATCAGGAAGGTAGCACCAGGAAACAGACAAAGAACGACCCATCTACTCATATACACATATATAAACATAAATGCCCATACACATAGATATACATAAATATTCATATCAATATACACACATATACATACACACATATACATTTATTTTTTTTTTTTTTTTTTTTTTTTGCTTTGTCGCTGTCTCCCGCGTTTGCGAGGTAGCGCAAGGAAACAGACGAAAGAAATGGCCCAACCCACCCCCATACACATGTATATACATACGTCCACACACGCAAATATACATACCTACACAGCTTTCCATGGTTTACCCCAGACGCTTCACATGCCTTGATTCAATCCACTGACAGCACGTCAACCCGGGTATACCACATCACTCCAATTCACTCTATTCCTTGCCCTCCTTTCACCCTCCTGCATGTTCATATATACATATATACATATATACAAATTCATACTTGCTTGCCTTCAATCCATTCCTAGTGCCACCCCACCCCACAGCAAACAGCATTGCTATCCTCCACTTCAGCAAGGTAGTACCAGGAAAACAGACAAAATAGGCCACATTCATTCACACTCATTCTCTAGCTGTCATCTGTAATATACTGAAACCACAGCTCCTTATCCATATTCAGGCCTGTGTGATGCACCAAAACCACACTTCCCTATCCACATCCATGCCCCTCAGAAACTTTCCATGATTTACCCCAGACGTTTCACATGCCTTGGTTCAGTCCATTGACAGCATGTGGACCTCGGTATACCACATCATTCCATTTCACTGTGTTCCTTGCACGCCTCTCATCCTCCTGTATGTTCAGGCCGTGATTGCTCAAAATCTTTTTCACTCCATCCTTCCACCTCCAATTAGGTCTTCCACTTCTCCTTGTTCCCTCCACCTCTGACAAATATATCCTCTTTGTCAGTCCGTCCTCACTCATTTTCTGCATATGTCCAAACCATTTCAACACACCCTCTTCTGCTCTCTCACTCACACTGTTTTTGTTTCCACACATCTCTCTTACCCTTTCATTACGTAATCCAACCACCTCACACTACATATTGTCCTCAAACATTTCATTTCCAATACATCCACCCTCCTTCGTACAACTTTATCTATAGCCCATGCCTCGTAACCATGTGATATTTTTGGAAATACTATTCCTTCAAACATACCCATTTTAGTTCTGCAAGATAATATTCTATCTTTCCACACATTCTTCGTCACTCACAAAACCTTCGCCCCCTCCCCCACCCTGTGACTCACTTCTGCCTCCATGGTTCCATTTGCTGTTAAGTCTACTCTCACATATCTAAAACACACCACTTTGTCCTATTTTTCTCCATTCAAGTCTACATCCCAATTAACTTGTCTGTCAATCCTGCTGAACCTAATAACCTTGCTCTTATTCACATTTCTCTCAAGTTTCTTGTTTCACACACTTTTCCAAACTTAATCACTAACTTCTGTGGTTTCTTCCTTGAATCAGGCACCAGAGCTGTATCATCAGCGAACAAGAACTGACTCACTTCTGTGGTTTCTCCCTCGAATCAGGTACCAGAGCTGTATCATCAGCGAACAAGAACTGACTCACTCCCCATGCCCTCTATCCTCATCAGACTGCATACTCGCCCCTCTCTCCAAAACTCTTGCATTTACCGCCTTAACCATCCCATCCATAAACAAATTAAGCAACCATGGGGACATATTTCACCCCTACTGCAAACCAACCTTCACTGGGAACAAATCACTCTCCTCTCTTCTTACACATACACATGCTTTTCATCCTCGATAAAAAGTTTTCATTGCTTCTAGCAGCTTACCTCCCACTCCATAAACTTTTAAGACCTTCCACAAAGCATATCTATCAACTGTATTATATGCCTTTTCCAGATATATGAATGCTACATAGAAGTCCATCTGTTTCTATGTTTTTTCACACATTCATCAAACCTAACACCTGATCCACACATCCATCCTCTTCCACTTCTGAAACCACACTGGTCTTCCCCAGTCTGATGCTCTGTACATGCCTTTCACCCTCTTAATCAATACCCTTCCATATAATTTACTGGGAATACTCAACAAACTTATGCCTCTGTAGTTTGAACATTCACCTTTATCCCCTTTACCTTTGTGCAGTGGCACTATGCATGCATTTTGCCAATTCTCTGGGACTTCACCATGATCCATACATACACTGAATATCTTTACCAGCCAATCAACAACACAGTTACCCCCTTTCTTAATAAAATCACCTGCAATACCATGCAAATCTCCCACCTTGCCCAATCTTATATTCCACAAGGCTTTCACCACCTCTTTTCTCTTAACCAAACCATTCTTCCTGAGCCTCTCACTTCCCACACCACCCTGACCAAAACACCCTACAGCTGCCACTCTTTCATCAAACACATTCAATAAACCTTCAAAATACTCAGTCTCCTCACTTCATCAACACCTGTTATCACTTTCCCCCTTCACCGATGTTCCCATTTGTTCTCTTGTCTTATACACACTATGTACCTCCTTCCAAACATCTTTTTATTCTCCCTAAAGTTTAATGATACTCCCTCATCCCTACTCTCATTTGTCCTCTTTTTAAACCATTGCAACTTCCCCTTGACCTCTTCCTACCTTCTTTTATACATCTCCCAGTTATTTGCACTCCTTCCTTATAGGTATTCTGCAAACTTCTTCATTCCCACACTCACTACCCTTTCTGATCTGCCCACCTCCCACCTTTCTCATGCCACATGTATCACTGCTTCCCTAAATTCATCCCATGTCATTCAACTCCCCTCATGTCATTTGCTCTCACCATTTACCATTCTACTCTCAATCTCTTCTGGTACTTCCTCATATAAGTCTCCTTTCCAAGCTCACTTACTCTCACCACTCTCTTCTCCCCAACATTTTCTCTTCTTTTTTGAAAACCTCTACAAATCTTCACCTTTGCCTCCAGAGGATAGTTGTCAGATATTTCACCAACTTTTTAACATCCAGAAATCTCCCTTTTACATGCCTATCAAATAACACGTAATTAAATACTGCCATTTGACCATCTCTCCTACTTACATATGTTTGCTTATGTATATCTCTCTTTTTAAACCAGGCATTCCCAGTCACCATTGGGGGAAATAATAACAGGTTGTAATGAAGTGAGGAGATGGAGTGAGTATTTTGAAGATTTGTTGAGTGTGTTTGATGATAGACTGGCAGATGTGTGGTGTGAGGTGGTTTGATCGAGTAAGTAATGAAAGGATAAGAGAGATGTATGGTAATGAAAAGAGTGTGGTTGAGAGAACAGAAAAGGGTGAGTTGAAATAGTTTGGACATATGGAGAGAGTGAGTGAGGAAAGGTTAACAAAGAGGATATATGTGTCAAAGGTGGAGAGAACAAGGAGCAGGAGACAAAATTGGAAGGGGAAGGATAGGGTGAAAAAGATTTTGAGCAGTCGGGTCTTGAACATACAGGAGGATGAGAGGTGTGCAAGGAATAGTGCATTGGAATGATGTGGTATACCAGGGTCAATGTGCTGTCAATGGACTGAACCAGGGTATGTGAAACATCTGGGGTGAAGCATTGAAAGGTCTGTGGGGCTTGGATGTGGATAGGGAGCTGTGGTTTCGGTGCATTACACACGACAGCTAGATACTGAGTGTGAACGAATGTGACCTTTTTTGTCTGCTTTCCTGGTGCTGCTTCGATGAAGCTGGGGCTTGTGATTCTGTTTCCTATGGGGCGGGGTAGCAACAGGAATGGATGAAGGCAAGCAAGTATGAATATGTACATGTGTATATATGTATGTGTCTGTGTATGTGTATGTATATGTTGATATGTATATGTATGTATATGTGCATGTATGGGCATTTATTTATATGTGTATATATGAGTGAAAGGTCCATTCTTGTCTGCTTCCTTGCGCTACCTTGCTGATGCAGAAATGGCAATCAAGTATGATAATATTGAAATGTGTATAAGTATGTATGGTATTTTGTTCATCTGTTTCCTGCCACTACCTTGGTGGCGTGGGAAACAGTGATCAGTTATATTAGAAAGTATGACATGGATTGCGCAAGTATGACATGGATTGTGATGGATTGCGCAAAAGATGCTTGTGGCATGAGAAGAGTGGGAGGTGGGTTGATTAGAAAGGGTAGTGAGTGGTGGGATGAAGAAGTAAGAGTATTAGTGAAAGAGAAGAGAGAGGCATTTGGACGATTTTTGGTGGGAAAAAATGCAATTGAGTGGGAGATGTATAAAAGAAAGAGACAGGAGGTCAAGAGAAAGGTGCAAGAGGTGAAAAAAAGGGCAAATGAGAGTTGGGGTGAGAGAGTATCATTAAATTTTAGTGAGAATAAAAAGATGTTCTGGAAGGAGGTAAATAAAGTGCGTAAGACAAGGGAGCAAATGGGAACTTCAGTGAAGGGCGCAAATGGGGAGGTGATAACAAGTAGTGGTGATGTGAGAAGGAGATGGAGTGAGTATTTTGAAGGTTTGTTGAATGTGTTTGATGATAGAGTGGCAGATATAGGGTGTTTTGGTCGAGGTGGTGTGCAAAGTGAGAGGGTTAGGGAAAATGATTTGGTAAACAGAGAAGAGGTAGTGAAAGCTTTGTGGAAGATGAAAGCCGGCAAGGCAGCAGGTTTGGATGGTATTGCAGTGGAATTTATTAAAAAAGGGGGTGACTGTATTGTTGACTGGTTGGTAAGGTTATTTAATGTATGTATGACTCATGGTGAGGTGCCTGAGGATTGGCGGAAGGCGTGCATAGTGCCATTGTGCAAAGGCAAAGGGGATAAGAGTGAGTGCTCAAATTACAGAGGTATAAGTTTGTTGAGTATTCCTGGTAAATTATATGGGAGGGTATTGATTGAGAGGGTGAAGGCATGTACAGAGCATCAGATTGGGGAAGAGCAGTGTGGTTTCAGAAGTGGTAGAGGATGTGTGGATCAGGTGTTTGCTTTGAAGAATGTATGTGAGAAATACTTAGAAAAGCAAATGGATTTGTATGTAGCATTTATGAATCTGGAGAAGGCATATGATAGAGTTGATAGAGATGCTCTGTGGAAGGTATTAAGAATATATGGTGTGGGAGGAAAGTTGTTAGAAGCAGTGAAAAGATTTTATCGAGGATGTAAGGCATGTGTACGTGTAGGAAGAGAGGAAAGTGATTGGTTCTCAGTGAATGTAGGTTTGCGGCAGGGGTGTGTGATGTCTCCATGGTTGTTTAATTTGTTTATGGATGGGGTTGTTAGGGGGTAAATGCAAGAGTTTTGGAAAGAGGGGCAAGTATGAAGTCTGTTGGGGATGAGAGAGCTTGGGAAGTGAGTCAGTTGTTGTTCGCTGATGATACAGCGCTGGTGGCTGATTCATGTGAGAAACTGCAGAAGCTGGTGACTGAGTTCGGTAAAGTGTGTGGAAGAAGAAAGTTAAGAGTAAATGTGAATAAGAGCAAGGTTATTAGGTACAGTAGGGTTGAGGGTCAAGTCAATTGGGAGGTGAGTTTGAATGGAGAAAAATTGGAGGAAGTGAAGTGTTTCAGATATCTGGGAGTGGATCTGGCAGCGGATGGAACCATGGAAGCGGAAGTGGATCATAGGGTGGGGGAGGGGGCGAAAATTCTGGGGGCCTTGAAGAATGTGTGGAAGTCGAGAACATTATCTTGGAAAGCAAAAATGGGTATGTTTGAAGGAATAGTGGTTCCAACAATGTTGTATGGTTGCGAGGCGTGGGCTATGGATAGAGTTGTGCGCAGGAGGATGGATGTGCTGGAAATGAGATGTTTGAGGACAATGTGTGGTGTGAGGTGGTTTGATCGAGTGAGTAACGTAAGGGTAAGAGAGATGTGTGGAAATAAAAAGAGCGTGGTTGAGAGAGCAGAAGAGGGTGTTTTGAAGTGGTTTGGGCACATGGAGAGGATGAGTGAGGAAAGATTGACCAAGAGGATATATGTCTCGGAGGTGGAGGGAACAAGGAGAAGAGGGAGACCAAATTGGAGGTGGAAAGATGGAGTGAAAAAGATTTTGTGTGATCGGGGCCTGAACATGCAGGAGGGTGAAAGGAGGGCAAGGAATAGAGTGAATTGGAGCGATGTGGTATACCGGGGTTGACGTGCTGTCAGTGGATTGAATCAAGGCATGTGAAGCGTCTGGGGTAAACCATGGAAAGCTGTGTAGGTATGTATATTTGCGTGTGTGGACGTATGTATATACATGTGTATGGGGGGGGGTTGGGCCATTTCTTTCATCTGTTTCCTTGCGCTACCTCGCAAACGCGGGAGACAGCGACAAAGTATAATAAAAAAAATAATGACATGAATGATATGATAGTAATAATAATGATAATAATGAAAATCATAATAATGATAATAATGATGATGATAATAATGATAAGTAATGGTTATGATTTTATTAACATATTTTTGAGCAGAATCAGTTAAAGGCTATATGATTAGATAGTTTGACAGCTTGTGTTACGGTTTACAGCTGTAAGGTATCTCTTTCAGCATATTGTGAGTAGGTGGTTTCTTAAAAGGTGTAGTATTCTCAATAGCTGTTATTGTTTTTGATGAAGTCTAATGATGTTTGGTTGTCATGTAATAATGTAGATATGTACTTCCTGCCCTAGGAGTCCCTTTTATTTTTATAAGGCTCCTGCAGCACATAGATACTTGTATGAATAGCAGTATCAAGTTTTTGTATCCACCTGGATTAAATGTAAGGTTAATTGAATGTGACACTATGGTCACCCTACTTTAAAGAAGAATTTTCTCTGCAGGTAGAGGATGATGAAGATCCACCTTGTTGTTGTCCATCAGTTGCCTATGGTACATTACCTAGTGTAAGTAGAGATAACCTTTGATGAATGTGAGATAGAAATGTCTTTCCATTTTATTGTCCAGTGAGCTTTTTCTTTTATTTAGGGTTGGATGGTATTCTGAATGTCTTTTTAAAGCACTTGAATATTTGGAGACAACAGAAAGAACAGTTGTTATTTTTCTGTATTGCAAATGATTTTATAATTTCATTGGGCATTATGCTGTTAAAATGTGAAAAGATAAGCTTGTTTTTTATTATGTTTTGATAAGATTGGTGGAGGAGGAGAAATGGAGCTCGGAAACATATGACAATGGTTTTTAGAGTATGACAAAGTTAAGAATATAACTTAGTTAAAACAAAAATTTTCAGTTTGATATGACCAGAGACTGAGAGAAAATAAGAGATTCTTATGAAAACTAGTTGCTTTCTTAGTTTTCTTGAATTAGTGTATACGTGGCCTGTCATTTTTTTAGATTAATTTTCCCAGAAACATCTTGAATGTGCAGCATGTAGTCATTTGTATGCTGTTGTATAAATTACCTGACATTGAGGGGAACTCACATCAACCTGATTTTTGAATGATAAAAGATTTTACTGTTCATGTTTAGAAAAGTTTGGGTTAGCTGCATTAACATCATTTTATATCAAGATACTGATTATTTGCATTGCAAATCTCAATTATATCAGATACTAAAGAAAGATTATAGATTCAAAGTAAGACAGATTCCAGATAACTCTTTTGTATTTGTACCAAGAAAAAGAATAAGGAAGTACAAGAATTTTGCATTAGGCCACTAATGAGATATGTAATTATTCTGCTGTTGTTTCAAAGGGATGCAGAATTGTTGCTGTACTAAATGTGAAATTTGCAACTGTGAAAACAGAATATTTATCGGTAACTTAAGTCTAACATCAAACAGGATTAAAAAGTTAGCTGAAACATATCAGTTGATTTATTACAGTTAGTAGAACGCTGTTATAGTGAAAGTTGGGGTTTATTTACAATCATGTGAATGCACATGCATACAGTACATAACTTGGAAGTTAGTGAGGCATTGAAGATGAAGGGTGAGTTCAAGTTGAATATTTTAAAACGAGGAAAAACATTTGAATTTCAATTAGTACAGTAGTGTTGCAATACAAAGTGACACATGTACCAACAAAGTTCATATAGCATTAGATCACATTATGTTATGACATCCTTTTCCATGTAAATAAGGTGTTGAGGATTAGTTGGTAGGTGGCCACTAACTAGTGAGGTATAGTACCAGTACTACCCACCCAGTATTGTAGGTGTTAGTGACGGCTCTGTAGTGAACCAGCACTCCAGAGGTTGTTAAGTTGCATTCCTTTGACCTAAGTAGCTGTCTTTTCTTTCTGCCTCACCCACACGTGGACTGCTGGCATTCTGTCTATAAAAACACAGTCTCCCCTTGTCATACAGGCAAGGGATTGGGCATATTGGGATTGGGAAAACTCTCCTTCCTCTGGCTCCCATTCAGCTTTTTTTTATCACTGCCCATAATCACTGCAAGCACATTATTCATGAGGCAAAGCATTCCTTTAGCCTAAGGAAGTGTGATATCCTCTCCTCTTCATCCACTGATAGACTTTCTGGTCTTTAGCTAAGGACAACCCCATCAGCTTTTGTTGCTCAAACTTTCCACCTTTTTTCCATTTAGTTGATACTATAGCTATCTTTCCCATGGACAAAGCAACTCTCTTTGGTTTCTGTTTCTCCTCTAATTCCACCTTGGATGACTTTAACACTCCTACACCTCCTGATGCTCATCTCATTAATCCTATGCCTCTTTCAGTAATCTCTTCGGACTGTCCAAAAAGTGCTTCTTTCTCTGGACACAAGCAAGGCTTATTGGTCCTAATGGCATCCATCCCTGTGTACTGAAAGAGCGTGCCTCTGAACTTGCATCTGTTCTTTCTTGTCTGTGCTGTTTCTTTTTGAAAACCCAAACTTTACCTTTTTGAAAGTGTGCATTGATACATACCATCCCTAAGAAAGTTGACCATTCTAACCCCTCTAACTATCCCTCCTCATCTCCCATATTCTTTAACACCTCAAAAATCACAGTCTTCTCCATGATCACCAGTATGGCTTTCGTGAGGCAAAATCCACTGGTTATATTCTTTCCTAACTTACTAATGTCTGGTTATCATCCCTGAAAGAATTTGGGGAGCCATGTGTAGTTGCCCTTGACATATCTAAGGCTTTTGACAGGATGTGGCATTGAGGTCTCATCTTTAAGTTCCCCTGTTTTGGCTTCCCTCCTTCACTATGCTCCTTCATGTCTAGCTTCCTCTTTAGCTGATCTGTCTCTGTAGTTGTTGCTGAATAGCCTCCCCTCTTCTCCATCAACAGCAGTGTCCCTCAAGGTTCTGTCCTATCCCCTACACTTTTTTTTTTTTTCATTGATTTCCTCTCCTCCACAAATAATCCAGTGGTTTCATGCACTGATGACTCAACACTGCATTCATCCACATCCTTCAATTCAGCTCCCTCATCTCTCACTCAATCTACATCTAGTCTTGACACAGCTTCCTCAATAAACTCAGACTTGAACAGGATATCTCTGTGTGGTAGACAAAGTCTTGTTAGATATAATGCCTCCAAGACCCAATTTCTACCCATCTCATGGTTGAAAATTCCTCACAACTCTTGTCTCTCCTCTGACAGTTCTTTGATTCCTCCTCTTGACTCATTGAACATATTTGGTACAGCTGCATTATCCACTCTTTCTTGCAAACCCCACATTACAGGAATAGCTAAGTCTACCTCTAACAGAGTGGGTGTCCCATTTACTAGGGATGTTGATTTGTCCTTGTATAGAGTACTCCCCTCATAATTGGGTTGGTTCTTACTTGACAGAGTTGAGTCGAAAGTGGTCTACCTTATAAATGGTCTCAGGCTAACTTCCACACTTGACCTCCTTGCCTTATGCTGCAGTGTTGGTTCACTTTCCCTCTTCTTTGTATTACTTTGGTTTTTGCTTCAGAGAACTGGCTGCTTGTGAGCGCACACCACTAGTTAGACCATGCAGTACTTGGCAAGCTGCTGCATCACACGATATTGTATAGCCATCAGCAGCTCAAGGGTGGGCTTTTTTGACAGCTGCAACTTTCCCTACACATCAGAGCTTTGGAACTCTTTATCTTCTCATGTCTTTCCCAATAACTATGACCTGGCACATTTCAAGAGACAGGTTTTTCACTTCCTCAAAAAATTTTAAATACTTTCCCTTGTCTTTTTTTCTTTTTCCATTTCATAATTCTCTCTGTATTTCATTTAAGGCCCAGCCTTGATGTGGACTTGTCTGTGACTGGAACCTTAAAGATAGAAAAGATTCCCATACACAGCTCATTCTTCGTAACTCTAGGTTTTCTTGTGGTGAGCACTATGCACGAGCCCTGCCCTTTGGCAAAATTGTTGGAGCAATAGATAGAGGTAATGAGTGGGAACATGAGACAAGAGTATAAGATAAAAACATTAAGTAGAATTAACAGGTAGGACCATTAGCTAGATAGAAGGACAACCCCATTAGATAGAAGCAGTAGGTTGGAACATTAAGCAGACACATTAGGTAGAAGTAGTTGAAAGGAACATTAGGTAGGAGCCTTTGAAAACACTGCACAATAGTTACCCTCTGCCAGTGGCCTGTAAAGGGTGAGGCACTAAAGGCTAAGAAGCGCTGCTGAAGTTCCACAGTTATAGAGACTTTTGCCACAGCCTTGAGGAAGTTCCCAAAGAGAATGGGCCTCAGAGATATAGATAGGAATTGTGGAAAAATGAAAAATGCTCAAAATGTTATGCAAGTAATGAAATTTTGTACTAAATAACATTCAAAAGGTAGATCTGAATTCGTTCAAACCTGATCACTGGTCTTTAAACTTCTCTACAACAGCTGTATTTACTTTTATGAGAATGTGACTAATATTAGTGGTTTGATTTAACATTCAGGTAACTCAAAAGTACTAAGTTCTCCAAGATACATGTTTTTTTATGTTTTTCATTATTTTCTCAAGTATTTCATAATTCTCCCTCCCCTTCTTGACCAGATGTTAGATACATAACTATTTTGGCCCCACAGCTGCATGTCTCACTCACCCATTAGATAAACAAAGCAAAACTTATTTTTAGTTTTATTTATTTTTGCTCCATCACTGATTAATTTTAACTTCAAGTGCAACCCATACTCATTTTGCTTGACAACACATTTGTTCCCTCACACTGCTGTCCTTCATTATTTCAAAACACTTTTTCACTCTACAAACTGATTTGGTGTTATGGGATCTGCTCTTTGGTCTAATTGGAGGCAGATATGTCTCCTAAAGGCAGCCAGCTTAGTGTCATTGTTCTCAGACTGGCTTGGGCTGGCATTAAGTGTAACTCACACCTCTGGCTCACTCATTGACCAACTCACTCTTTGACCCATTGAAAGTTTCGAGTCTTCTGTTTCATCGGAAAGTAGAGGTAGCAATTGAGGGATGGTTAAGCATCTTGAGGTGTAAACATCGCACATGGTTGAAAATTATGGAGGAGGGTGCACATCCATATAGCTCAATGGTGAAGTGGGAAATAGTGAGCAAGGGTGGCTGGCCTTCATGAAAGGCATATTCTGCCACCTTGGAAGGAACTTTTCCTCATCATGTGCTGAAGAACCCTCAGCCTCTTTAAAACATATAATTTTGCTGAGCTTACATCATAGAAAATTAGGTGTGTATTACCAGTGTACTTAAGTTTCGTACTTATAGTAGGCTTAGCTTAACCTCCTTTAACCTACGTTCACATACCGTAGGTTAGTCCTATCGATCTGATGTACAGTTAGTATTTCTGTAGTAGATTCTCCAGTTGCCTTTGATATTATCTTGATATATGTTAGTGTATGTTTCATGAGTGGTGGGATGAAGAAGTAAGAGTATTAGTGAAAGAGAAGAGAGAGGCATTTGGATGATTTTTGCAGGGAAAAAATGCAATTGAGTGGGAGATGTATAAAAGAAAGAGACAGGAGGTCAAGAGAAAGGTGCAAGAGGTGAAAAAAAGGGCAAATGAGAGTTGGGGTGAGAGAGTATCATTAAATTTTAGGGAGAATAAAAAGATGTTCTGGAAGGAGGTAAATAAAGTGCGTAAGACAAGGGAGCAAATGGGAACTTCAGTGAAGGGCGCAAGTGGGGAGGTGATAACAAGTAGTGGTGATGTGAGAAGGAGATGGAGTGAGTATTTTGAAGGTTTGTTGAATGTGTTTGATGATAGAGTGGCAGATATAGGGTGTTTTGGTCGAGGTGGTGTGCAAAGTGAGAGGGTTAGGGAAAATGATTTGGTAAACAGAGAAGAGGTAGTGAAAGCTTTGCGGAAGATGAAAGCCGGCAAGGCAGCAGGTTTGGATGGTATTGCAGTGGAATTTATTAAAAAAGGGGGTGACTGTATTGTTGACTGGTTGGTAAGGTTATTTAATGTATGTATGACTCATGGTGAGGTGCCTGAGGATTGGCGTAATGCATGCATAGTGCCATTGTACAAAGGCAAAGGGGATAAGAGTGAGTGCTCAAATTACAGAGGTATAAGTTTGTTGAGTATTCCTGGTAAATTATATGGGAGGGTATTGATTGAGAGGGTGAAGGCATGTACAGAGCATCAGATTGGGGAAGAGCAGTGTGGTTTCAGAAGTGGTAGAGGATGTGTGGATCAGGTGTTTGCTTTGAAGAATGTATGTGAGAAATACTTAGAAAAGCAAATGGATTTGTATGTAGCATTTATGGATCTGGAGAAGGCATATGATAGAGTTGATAGAGATGCTCTGTGGAAGGTATTAAGAATATATGGTGTGGGAGGCAAGTTGTTAGAAGCAGTGAAAAGTTTTTATCGAGGATGTAAGGCATGTGTACGTGTAGGAAGAGAGGAAAGTGATTGGTTCTCAGTGAATGTAGGTTTGCGGCAGGGGTGTGTGATGTCTCCATGGTTGTTTAATTTGTTTATGGATGGGGTTGTTAGGGAGGTAAATGCAAGAGTTTTGGAAAGAGGGGCAAGTATGAAGTCTGTTGGGGATGAGAGAGCTTGGGAAGTAAGTCAGTTGTTGTTCGCTGATGATACAGCGCTGGTGGCTGATTCATGTGAGAAACTGCAGAAGCTGGTGACTGAGTTTGGAAAAGTGTGTGGAAGAAGAAAGTTAAGAGTAAATGTGAATAAGAGCAAGGTTATTAGGTACAGTAGGGTTGAGGGTCAAGTCAATTGGGAGGTGAGTTTGAATGGAGAAAAACTGGAGGAAGTGAAGTGTTTTAGATATCTGGGAGTGGATCTGGCAGCGGATGGAACCATGGAAGCGGAAGTGGATCATAGGGTGGGGGAGGGGGCGAAAATCCTGGGGGTCTTGAAGAATGTGTTGAAGTCGAGAACATTATCTCGGAAAGCAAAAATGGGTATGTTTGAAGGAATAGTGGTTCCAACAATGTTGTATGGTTGCGAGGCGTGGGCTATGGATAGAGTTGTGCGCAGGAGGATGGATGTGCTGGAAATGAGGTTTGAGGACAATGTGTGGTGTGAGGTGGTTTGATCGAGTGAGTAACGTAAGGGTAAGAGAGATGTGTGGAAATAAAAAGAGCGTGGGTGAGAGAGCAGAAGAGGGTGTTTTGAAGTGGTTTGGGCACATGGAGAGGATGAGTGAGGAAAGATTGACCAAGAGGATATATGTCTCGGAGGTGGAGGGAACAAGGAGAAGAGGGAGACCAAATTGGAGGTGGAAAGATGGAGTGAAAAAGATTTTGTGTGATCGGGGCCTGAACATGCAGGAGGGTGAAAGGAGGGCAAGGAATAGAGTGAATTGGAGCGATGTGGTATACCGGGGTTGACCTGCTGTCAGTGGATTGAAGCAGGGCATGTGAAGCGTCTGGGGTGAACCATGGAAAGCTGTGTAGGTATGTATATTTGCGTGTGTGGACGTATGTATATACATGTGTATGGGGGGGGGGTTGGGCCATTTCTTTCGTCTGTTTCCTTGCGCTACCTCGCAAACGCGGGAGACAGCGACAAAGTATAATAAATAAATATAAATAATGTTTTGAAATATGTAATCCATTAATATTACTGTTAAAATGTCTCTATTTAAATGTCTAAAATTGAGGAGGGACTTGTCTATTATGCAACTGGAATTTTTTACATATATTTAGTAGAAATTATGGGTTAAGATACACAACATATCCACAGTGATACCACATTATGGTGGGTGTTGGATATGTCTAGGGTAGGTACTGATATGCCTAGAGTATGCTTTCAAATACTTACATCAACTTGTACATGAGATATATGAAGATATCAGGATTTTTCAGCTGAAAATCAGGCAGTACTTGAGTGTATACAGAATTATTCAGTTAGTTAAACATGAAATAGATTGTGATAACCTTTTTCTTGATTTTTCTAGGACATGTACCTAGCTTCAAAGAATGGAGAGATTTTAAGTGTAAGAGATTATTTACAAAATGGGAATGACATCAATGCAGCAGATGGGGATGGTTACACCTTGCTTTCAAGTGCCTGTGTAGGGGGACAGGTAGCCGTAGTGCGTTACTTACACAGGCAGCTGTATCTTCATCGTAACATCCGTGACTGGGCTGGTGACACACCACTCATGCTTGCTGCTCTGATGGGACATGTTGATGTGGTGAAGGAACTGACAACAACGCCACACATGGTTAGTATGGTTAAGGGCACTGGACTGATTTCATCGTAAAGAAATAATTCTGTATGCTAGTATGGTTTCTGGTAAATCAAAATCATTCTGTGACATTGTTGTTTGCCTCACTCATTGGTTTTCATCTTAGGGTTGCTTGTTTTGTTACCCTTGGTGTTTATAAAACTTTTGATAAGTTCTTCATTAAGTTCCTGGTTTCTGAAATATCATCCGTCAGTGTCCTCCTTTGCTTCTTTAAATTCATTCCAGTTTTCTTTCCATTTTGGTCATTGCTGTAATTACTGATGTTTCAACATTTCTTTTTCACTCTTAACAAAAATGACATTTCCCATGTTTCTGTTCTATGCTCTCTTTACTTCCATCTCTGAATTAAAGAATACTTAGCATGTCACCACTGTAGTACTATTCAGAGAATATAGAATAATTTCATCACTTTTTTGTGTTACCATTCAAAAGTGGTAGAGGGTGTGTGGATCAGGTGTTTGCTTTGAAGGATGTATGTGAGAAATACTTAGAAAAACAGATCGATTTGTATGTAGCATTTATGGATCTGGAGAAGACATGATAGGGTTGATAGAGATGCTTTGTGGAAGGTTCTAGGAGTATATGGTGTGGGAGGTAAGTTGCTAGAAGCAGTGAAAAGTTTTTATCAAGGATTTAAGGCATGTGTATGAGTAGGAAGAGAGGAGAGTGATTGGTTTCCAGTGAATGTCAGTTCGTGGCAGGGGTGTGTGATGTCCCCATGGTTGTTTGATGTGTTTATGGATAGGGTGGTGAGGGATGTAAATGCAAGAGTCTGTTAGGTATGAGTGGGCCTGGGAAGTGAGTCAGTTGTTGTTTGCTGATGATACAGCTCTAGTGGCTGATTCATGTGAGAAACTGCAGAAGTTGGTGACTGACCTTGGAAAAGTGTGTGAAAGGAGAAAGTTGAGAGTAGATATGAGTAAGAACAAGGCTACTAAGTTCAGTAGGGTGAGGGACAAGTTAATTGGGCTGTATGTTTGAATGGAGAAGAATTGGAGGAAGTGAAATGTTTTAGATATCTTGAAGTGGACTTAGTTGTGGATGGAACCATGGAAGCAGAAGTGAGTCATAGGTGGAGGAAGGGGCAAAGGTTCTGGGAGTGATGAAGAATGTGTGGAAGGAGAGATCATTATCTCGGAGAGCAAAAATGGGTATGTTTGAAGGAATATTAATTCCAACAATATTATGCGGTTGTGAAGGATGGGCTGTAGATAGTGTTGTACAGAGGTAGGTGGATGTGCTAGAAATGAAACGTTTGAGGACAATATGTAGTGTAAGGTGGTTTGATCAGGTAACTAATGAAAGGGTGAGAGAGATGTGTGGAAATAACAAAGAGTAGGGTTGAGAGAGCAGAAGAGGATGTGTTGAAATGGTTTGGACATATGGAGAGATTGAGTGAAAAAAGATTGACAAAGAGGATATATGTGTCAGAGGTGGGAGACCAAATTGGAGGTGGATTTGAGGGCATTTGAAGAGTCTGGGGTAAACCATGGAGAGGTGTGTGGGGCCTGGATGTGGATAGAGAGCTGTGGTTTCGGTGCATTACACATGACAACTGGAGAATAAGTGTGAATGAATGTGGCCTTCTTTTTCTGTTTCCCTATTGCTACTTAGCTGAAGCAGGGGGTAGCGATGCTGTTTCCTGTGGGGCAGGGTAGTGACAGGAATGGATGAATGTGTACATGTGTATATATAAATATATATATATATATATATATATATATATATATATATATCCCTGGGGATAGGGGAGAAAGAATACTTCCCACGTATTCCCTGCGTGTCGTAGAAGGCGACGGAAAGGGGAGGGAGCGGGGGGCTGGAAATCCTCCCCTCTCATTTTTTTTTTTTTTTTCCAAAAGAAGGAACAGAGAAGGGGGCCAGGTGAGGATAGTCCTTCAAAGGCCCAGTCCTCTTTTCTTAACGCTACCTCGCTAACCCGGGAAATGGTGAATAGTATGAAAAAAAAATATGTATAATAAAAAAAAAATATATATATATATATATATATATATATATATATATATATATATATATATATATATTTTTTTTTTTTTTTTGCTTCGTCACTGTCTCCCGCGTTTGCGAGGTAGTGCAAGGAAACAGACGAAAGAAATGGCTCAACCCACCCCCATGCACATGTATATACATACACGTCCACACACGCAAATATACATACCTACACAGCTTTCCCTGGTTTACCCCAGACGCTTCACATGCCCTGATTCAATCCACTGACAGCTCGTCAACCCCGATATACCACATCGATCCAATTCACTCTATTCCTTGCCCTCCTTTCACCCTCCTGCATGTTCAGGCCCCAATCACACAAAATCTTTTTCACTCCATCTTTCCACCTCCAATTTGGTCTCCCACTTCTCCTCGTTCCCTCCACCTCCGACACATATATCCTCTTGGTCAATCGTTCGTCACTCATTCTCTCCATGTGCCCAAACCATTTCAAAACACCCTCTTCTGCTCTCTCAACCATGCTCCCATGCTCTTTTTATTTCTACCCATCTATCTTACCCTTACGTTACTTACTCGATCAAACCACCTCACACCACACATTGTCCTCAAACATCTCATTTCCAGCACATCCACCCTCCTCCGCACAACTCTATCCATAGCCCACGCCTCGCAACCATACAACATTGTTGGAACCACTATTCCTTCAAACACCCCCATTTTTGCTTTCCGAGATAATGTTCTTGACTTCCAAACATTCTTCAAGCTCCCAGAATTTTCGCCCCCTCCCCCACCCTATGATTCATGTCTGCTTCCATGGTTCCATCCGCTGCCAGATCCACTCCCAGATATCTAAAACACTTTACTTCCTCCAGTTTTTCTCCATTCAAACTTACCTCCCAATTGACTTGACCCTCAACCCTACTGTACCTAATAACCATGCTCTTATTCACATTTACTCTTAACTTTCTTCTTTCACACACTTTACCAAACTCAGTCACCAGCTTCTGCAGTTTCTTACATGAATCAGCCACCAGCGCTGTATCATCAGCGAACAACAACTGACTCACTTCCCAAGCTCTCTCATCCACAACAGACTGCATACTTGCCCCTCTTTCCAAAACTCTTGCATTCACCTCCCTAACAACCCCATCGATAAACAAATTAAACAACCATGGAGACATCACACACCCCTGCCGCAAAGCTACATTCACTGAGAACCAATCACTTTCCTCTCTTCCTACACGTACACATGCCTTACATCCTCGATAAAATCATTTCACTGCTTCTAACATCTTGCCTCCCACACCATATATTCTTAAAACCTTCCACAGAGCATCTCTATCAACTCTATCATATGCCTTCTCCAGATCCATAAATGCTACATACAAATCCATTTGTTTTTCTAAGTATTTCTCACATACATTCTTCAAAGCAAACACCTGATCCACACATCCTCTACCACTTCTGAAACCACACTGCTCTTCCCCAATCTGATGCTCTGTACATGCCTTCACCCTCTCAATCAATACCCTCCCATATAATTTCCCAGGAATACTCGACAAACTTATACCTCTGTAATTTGAGCACTCACTCTTATCCCCTTTGCCTTTGTACAGTGGCACTATGCAAGCATTGCGCCAATCCTCAGGCACCTCACCATGAATCATACATACATTAAATAACCTTACCAACCAGTCGACAATACAGTCACCCCCTTTTTTAATAAAGTCCACTGCATTACCATCCAAACCTGCTGCCTTGCCGGCTTTCATCTTCTGTAAAGCTTTTACTACCTCTTCTCTATTTACCAAATCATTTTCCCTAACCCTCTCACTTTGCACACCACCTCGACCAAAACACCCTATATCTGCCACTCTATCATCAAACACATTCAACAAACCTTCAAAATACTCACTCCATCACCTTCTCACATCACCACTACTTATTGTCACCTCCCCATTATCCCCCTTCACTGAAGTTCCCATTTGCTCCCTCGTCTTACGTACTTTATTTTCCTCCTTCCAAAACATCTTTTTATTCTTCCTGAAATTTAATGATACTTTCTCACCCCAACTCTCATTTGCCCTCTTTTTCACCTCTTGCACCTTTCTCTTGACCTCCTGCCTCTTTCTTTTATACCTCTCCCACTCATTTGCATTTTTTCCCTGCAAAAATCGTCCAAATGCCTCTCTCTTCTCTTTCACTAATAATCTTACTTCTTCATCCCACCACTCACTACCTTTTCTAATCAACCCACCTCCCATGCTTCTCATACTACAAGCATCTTTTGCACAAACCAACACTGCTTCACTAAATACATCCCATTCCTCCCCCACTCCCCTTACCTCCTTTGTTCTCACCTTTTTCCATTCTGTACTCAGTCTCTCCTGGTACTTCCTCACACAAGTCTCCTTCCCAAGCTCACTTACTCTCACCACTCTCTTCACCCCAACATTCTCTCTTCTTTTCTGAAAACCCCCAAAAATCTTCACCTTCGCCTCCACAAGATAATGATCAGACATCCCTCCAGTTGCACCTCTCAGCACATTAACATCCAAAAGTCTCTCTTTTGTGCGTCGATCAATTAACACGTAATCCAATAACGCTCTCTGGCCATATCTCCTACTTACATACGTATACTTATGTATATCTCGCTTTTTAAACCAGGTATTCCCAATCACCAGTCCTTTTTCAGCACATAAATCTACAAGCTCTTCACCATTTCCATTTACAACACTGAACACTCCATGTATACCAATTATTCCCTCAACTGCCACATTACTCACCTTTGCATTCAAATCACCCATCACTATAACCCGGTCTTGTGCATCAAAACCACTAACACACTCATTCAGCTGCTCCCAAAACACTTGCCTCTCATGATCTTTCTTCTCATGCCCAGGTGCATATGCACCAATAATCACCCATCTCTCTCCATCAACTTTCAGTTTTACCCATATCAATCTAGAATTTCCTTTCTTACACTCTATCACATACTCGCACAACTCCTGATTCAGGAGTAGTGCTACTCCTTCCCTTGCTCTTGTCCTCTCACTAACCCCTGACTTTACTCCCAAGACATTCCCAAACCACTCTTCCCCTTTACCCTTGAGCTTTGTTTCACTCAGAGCCAAAACATCCAGGTTCCTTTCCTCAAACATACTACCTATCTCTCCTTTTTTCTCATCTTGGTTACATCCATACACATTTAGACACCCCAATCTGAGCCTTCGAGGAGGATGAGCACTCCTCGTGTGACTCCTTCTTCTGTTTCCCATTTTAGAAAGTTAAAATACAAGGAGGGGAGGGTTTCTGGCCCCCCGCTCCCGTCCGCTTTAGTCGCCTTCTACGACACGTGAGGAATGCGTAGGAAGTATTCTTTCTCCCCTTACCCCAGGGATAATATGATATATATATATTTTTTATTTTTCATTTTGCTTTGTCGCTGTCTCCCGCGTTTGCGAGGTAGCGCAAGGAAAAAAATGAAAGAAATGGCACAACCCACCCCCATACACAATGTACACACACACACGCCCACACACACAAATATACATACCTATACATCTCAAGGTACACATATATATACACACATAGACACATACATATATAACCATGCACACAATTCACATTGTCTGCCCCTATTCATTCCCATCGCCAGCTTCCCACACATGGAATACCATCTCCCTCCTCCCTCATGTGTGCGAGGTAGCACTAGGAAAACACAACAAAGGCCCCATTCGTTCACACTCAGTCTCCAGCTGTCACGCAATAATGCCCGAAACCACAGCTCCCTTTCCACATCCAGGCCCCACACAACTTTCCATGGTTTACCCCAGACGCTTCACATGCCCTGATTCAATCCACTGACAGCACGTCAACCCCAGTATACCACATCGATCTAATTCACTCTATTCCTTGCCCGCCTTTAACCCTCCTTCATGTTCAGGCCCCGATCACAAAAAATCTTTTTCACTCCATCTTTCCACCTCCAATTTGGTCTCCCACTTCTCCTCGTTCCCTCCACCTCCGACACATATATCCTCTTGGTCAATCTTTCCTCACTCATTCTCTCCATGTGCCCAAACCATTTCAAAACACCCTCTTATGCTCTCTCAACCACGCTCTTTTTATTTCCACACATCTCTCTTGCCCTTACATTTATTACTCGATCAAACCACCTCACACCACACATTGTCCTCAAACATCTCATTTCTAGCACATCCACCCTCCTGTGCACAACTCTATCCATAGGCCACGCCTCGCAACCATACAACATTGTTGGAACGACTATTCCTTCAAACATACCAATTTTTGCTTTCCGAGATAATGTTCTCAACTTCCACACATTCTTCAAGGCTCCCAGGATTTTCGCCCCCTCCCCCGCCCTATGATATATATATATATACACACACACATATATATATATATATATTCTTTTTTTTTTTTTTTGCTTTGTCGCTGTCTCCCGTGTTTGCGAGGTAGCGCAAGGAAACAGACGAACGAAATGGCCCAACCCACCCCCATACACATGTATATACATACGTCCACACACGCAAATATACATACCTACACAGCTTTCCATGGTTTACCCCAGAGGCTTCACATGCCCTGATTCAATCCACTGACAGCACGTCAACCCCGGTATACCACATCGATCCAATTCACTCTATTCCTTGCCCTCCTTTCACCCTCCTGCATGTTCAGGCCCCGATCACACAAAATCTTTTTCACTCCATCTTTCCACCTCCAATTTGGTCTCCCACTTCTCCTCGTTCCCTCCACCTCCGACACATATATCCTCTTGGTCAATCGTTCCTCACTCATTCTCTCCATGTGCCCAAACCATTTCAAAACACCCTCTTCTGCTCTCTCAACCACGCTCTTTTTATTTCCACACATCTCTCTTACCCTTACGTTACTTACTCGATCAAACCACCTCACACCACACATTGTCCTCAAACATCTCATTTCCAGCACATCCACCCTCCTGCGCACAACTTTATCCATAGCCCACGTCTCGCAACCATACAACATTGTTGGAACCACTATTCCTTCAAACATACCCATTTTTGCTTTCCGAGATAATGTTCTTGACTTCCACACATTCTTCAAGGCTCCCAGAATTTTCGCCCCCTCCCCCACCCTATGATCCACTTCTGCTTCCATGGTTCCATCCGCTGCCAGATCCACTCCCAGATATCTAAAACACTTTACTTCCTCCAGTTTTTCTCCATTCAAACTTACCTCCCAATTGACGTGACCCTCAACCCTACTGTACCTAATAACCTTGCTCTTATTCACATTTACTCTTAACTTTCTTCTTTCACACACTTTACCAAACTCAGTCACCAGCTTCTCCAGTTTCTCACATGAATCAGCCACCAGCGCTTTATCATCAGCGAACAACAACTGACTCACTTCCCAAGCTCTCTCATCCACAACAGACTGCATACTTGCCCCTCTTTCCAAAACTCTTGCATTCACCTCCCTAACAACCCCATCCATAAACAAATTAAACAACCATGGAGACATCACACACCCCTGCCACAAAGCTACATTCACTGAGAACCAATCACTTTCCTCTCTTCCTACACGTACACATGCCTTACATCCTCGATAAAATCTTTTCACTGCTTCTAACATCTTGCCTCCCACACCATATATTCTTAATACCTTCCACAGAGCATCTCTATCAACTCTATCATATGCCTTCTCCAGATCCATAAATGCTACATACAAATCCATATATATATATATATATATATATTTTTTTTTTTTTGCCGCTGTCTCCCGCGTTTGTGAGGTAGCGCAAGGAAACAGACGAAAGAAATGGCCCAACCCACCCCCATACACATGTATATACATAGGTCCACACACGCAAATATACATACCTACACAGTTTTCCATGGTTTACCCCAGACGCTTCACATGCCCTGATTCAACCCACTGACAGCACGTCAACCCCGGTATACCACATCGATCCAATTCACTCTATTCCTTGCCCTCCTTTCACCCTCCTACATGTTCAGGCCCCGATCACACAAAATCTTTTTCACTCCATCTTTCCACCTAAAATTTCGTCTACCACTTCTCCTCGTTCCCTCCACCTCCGACACATATATCCTCTTGGTCAATCTTTCCTCACTCATTCTCTCCATGTGCCCAAACCATTTCAAAACACCCTCTTCTGCTCTCTCAACCACGCTCTTTTTATTTCCACACATCTCTCTTACCCTTACGTTACTTACTCGATCAAACCACCTCACACCACACATTATCCTCAAACATCTCATATCCAGCACATCCATCCTCCTGCGCACAACTCTATCCATAGCCCACGCCTCGCAACCATACAACATTGTTGGAACCACTATTCTTTCAAACGTACCCATTTTTGCTTTCCGAGATAATGTTCTTGACTTCCACACATTCTTCAAGGCTCCCAGAATTTTCACCCCCTCCCCCACCCTATGATCCACTTCCGCTTCCATAGTTCCATCTGCTGCCAGATCCACTCCCAGATATCTAAAACACTTTACTTCCTCCAGTTTTTCTCCATTCAAACTTACCTCCCAATTGACTTGACCCTCAACCCTACTGTACCTAATAACCTTGCTCTTATTCACATTTACTCTTAACTTTCTTCTTTCACACACTTTACCAAACTCAGTCACCAGCTTCTGCAGTTTCTCACATGAATCAGCCACCAGCGCTGTATCATCAGCGAACAACAACTGACTCACTTCCCAAGCTCTCTCATCCCCAACAGACCTCATACTTGCCCCTCTTTCCAAAACTCTTGCATTCACCTCCCTAATAACCCCATCCATAATCAAATTAAACAACCATGGAGACATCACACACCCCTGCCGCAAACCTACATTCACTGAGAACCAATCACTTTCCTCTCTTCGTACACGTACACATGCCTCACATCCTCGATAAAAACTTTTCAGTGCTTCTAACAACTTGCCTCCCACACCATATATTCTTAATACCTTCCACAGGTACGTGTTAATTGATAGGCACGCGAAAGAGAGACTTTTGGATGTTAATGTGCTGAGAGGTGCAACTGGAGGGATGTCTGATCATTATCTTGTGGAGGCTAAGGTGAAGATTTGTATAGGTTTTCAGAAAAGAAGTGTGAATGTTGCGGTGAAGAGGGTGGTGAGAGTAAGTGAGCTTGAGAAGGAGACTTGTGTGAGGAAGTACCAGGAGAGACTGAGTACAGAATGGAAAAAGGTGAGAACAATGGAAGTAAGGGGAGTGGGGGAGGAATGGGATGTATTTAGGGAATCAGTGATGGATTGCACAAAAGATGCTTGTGGCATGAGAAGAGTGGGAGGTGGGTTGATTAGAAAGGGTAGTGAGTGGTGGGATGAAGAAGTAAGAGTATTAGTGAAAGAGAAGAGAGAGGCATTTGGACGATTTTTGCAGGGAAAAAATGCAATTGAGTGGGAGATGTATAAAAGAAAGAGACAGGAGGTCAAGAGAAAGGTGCAAGAGGTGAAAAAAAAGGGCAAATGAGAGTTGGGGTGAGAGAGTATCATTAAATTTTAGTGAGAATAAAAAGATGTTCTGGAAGGAGGTAAATAAAGTGCGTAAGACAAGGGAGCAAATGGGAACTTCAGTGAAGGGCGCAAATGGGGAGGTGATAACAAGTAGTGGTGATGTGAGAAGGAGATGGAGTGAGTATTTTGAAGGTTTGTTGAATGTGTTTGATGATAGAGTGGCAGATATAGGGTGTTTTGGTCGAGGTGGTGTGCAAAGTGAGAGGGTTAGGGAAAATGATTTGGTAAACAGAGAAGAGGTAGTGAAAGCTTTGCGGAAGATGAAAGCCGGCAAGGCAGCAGGTTTGGATGGTATTCCAGTGGAATTTATTAAAAAGGGGGTGACTGTATTGTTGACTGGTTGGTAAGGTTATTTAATGTATGTATGACTCATGGTGAGGTGCCTGAGGATTGGCGGAATGCGTGCATAGTGCCATTGTACAAAGGCAAAGGGGATAAGAGTGAGTGCTCAAATTACAGAGGTATAAGTTTGTTGAGTATTCCTGGTAAATTATATGGGAGGGTATTGATTGAGAGGGTGAAGGCATGTACAGAGTATCAGATTGGGGAAGAGCAGTGTGGTTTCAGAAGTAGTAGAGGATGTGTGGATCAGGTGTTTACTTTGAAGAATCTTTCTTTCTTTCTTTCATACTAGCGTTAAGAACAGAGAAATACTTAGAAAAACAAATGGATTTGTATGTAGCATTTATGGATCTGGAGAAGGCATATGATAGAGTTGATAGAGATGCTCTGTGGAAGGTATTAAGAATATATGGTGTGGGAGGAAAGTTGTTAGAAGCAGTGAAAAGTTTTTGTCGAGGATGTAAGGCATGTGTACGTGTAGGAAGAGAGGAAAGTGATTGGTTCTCAGTGAATGTAGGTTTGCGGCAGGGGTGTGTGATGTCTCCATGGTTGTTTAATTTGTTTATGGATGGGGTTGTTAGGGAGGTAAATGCAAGAGTTTTGGAAAGAGGGGCAAGTATGAAGTCTGTTGGGGATGAGAGAGCTTGGGAAGTGAGTCAGTTGTTGTTCGTTGATGATACAGCACTGGTGGCTGATTCATGTGAGAAACTGCAGAAGCTGGTGACTGAGATTCGTAAAGTGTGTGGAAGAAGAAAGTTAAGAGTAAATGTGAATAAGAGCAAGGTTATTAGGTACAGTAGGGTTGAGGGTCAAGTCAATTGGGAGGTGAGTTTGAATGGAGAAAAACTGGAGGAAGTGAAGTGTTTTAGATACCTGGGAGTGGATCTGGCAGCGTATGGAACCATGGAAGTGGAAGTGGATCATAGGGTGGGGGAGGGGGCGAAAATTCTGGGGGCCTTGAAGAATGTGTGGAAGTCGAGAACATTATCTCGGAAAGCAAAAATGGGTATGTTTGAAGGAATAGTGGTTCCAACAATGTTGTATGGTTGCGAGGCGTGGGCTATGGATAGAGTTGTGCGCAGGAGGATGGATGTGCTGGAAATGAGATGTTTGAGGACAATGTGTGGTGTGAGGTGGTTTGATCAAGTGAGTAACGTAAGGGTAAGAGAGATGTGTGGAAATAAAAAGAGCGTGGTTGAGAGAGTAGAAGAGGGTGTTTTGAAGTGGTTTGGGCACATGGAGAGAATGAGTGAGGAAAGATTGACCAAGAGGATATATGTGTCGGAGGTGGAGGGAACGAGGAGAAGAGGGAGACCAAATTGGAGACCAAACATACCCATTTTTGCTTTCCGTGGAAAGATGGAGTGAAAAAGATTTTGTGTGATCGGGGCCTGAACATGCAGGAGGGTGAAAGGAGGGCAAGGAATAGAGTGAATTGGAGCGATGTGGTATACCGGGGTTGACGTCTGGGGTAAACCATGGAAAGCTGCGTAGGTATGTATATTTGCGTGTGTGGACGTATGTATATACATGTGTATGGGGGGGGGGTTGGGCTATTTCTTTCGTCTGTTTCCTTGCGCTACCTCGCAAACGCGGGAGACAGCGACAAAGTATAATGAAATAAAAAAATAATTATATTTTTTTTATTATGTTTTGTCGCTGTCTCCCGCGTTTGCGAGGTAGCGCAAGGAAACAGACGAAAGAAATGGCCCAACCCCCCCCATACACATGTATATAAATACGTCCACACACGCAAATATACATACCTACACATCTTTCCATGGTTTACTCCAGACGCTTCACATGCCTTGATTCAATCCGCTGACAGCACGTCAACCCCGGTATACCACATCGCTCCAATTCACTCTATTCCTTGCCCTCCTTTCACCCTCCTGCATGTTCAGGCCCCGATCACACAAAATCTTTTTCACTCCATCTTTCCACCTCCAATTTGGTCTCCCTCTTCTCCTCGTTCCCTCAACCTCCGACACATATATCCTCTTGGTCAATCTTTCCACACTCATCCTCTCCATGTGCCCAAACCACTTCAAAACACCCTCTTCTGCTCTCTCAACCACGCTCTTTTTATTTCCACACATCTCTCTTACCCTTACGTTACTCACTCGATCAAACCACCTCACACCACACATTGTCCTCAAACATCTCATTTCCAGCACATCCATCCTCCTGCGCACAACTCTATCCATAGCCCACGCCTCGTAACCGTACAACATTGTTGGAACCACTATTCCTTCAAACATACCCATTTTTGCTTTCCGAGATAATATTCTCGACTTCCACACATTCTTCAAGGCCCCCAGGATTTTCGCCCCCTTCCCCACCCTATGATCCACTTCCGCTTCCATGGTTCCATCCGCTGCCAGATCCACTCCCAGATATCTAAAACACTTCACTTCCTCCAGTTTTTCTCCATTCAAACTCACCTCCCAATTCACTTGACCCTCAACCCTACTGTACCTAATAACCTTGCTCTTATTCACATAATAAATATATATATAAATATATATATTTTTTTTTTTTTTTTTTTTTTTTTTTTTTAAACTATTCGCCATTTCCCGCGTTAGCGAGGTAGCATTAAGAACAGAGGACTGGGCCTTTGAGGGAATACCCTCACCTGGCCCCCTTCTCTGTTCCGTCTTTTGGAAAATTAAAAAAAAAAACGAGAGGGGAGGATTTCCAGCCCCCCGCTCCCACCCCTTTTAGTCGCCTTCTACGACACGCAGGGAATACGTGGGAAGTATTCTTAATCCAATAAAATAACTGAACTTGTAAATAATCAACATTTATCCAAATACACATTTCAGCATGCCTCTCTTGATTCATCTAACAATGACTCACAGGAGAGACTATGGGATCATCCACTATTGTGAAGTATTTCATAAGTGAATAATAGGTTATTAACTCTTATCAAATTTTTAGACAAGGTTTAGATCATATATGATAGCAGTTATGTCCTTTAAATTCTACAAGCAACCCCATGATGGATATACAAGCTACAGAACATTGATATTAAAAAGATATTGCTTTGGATTTCCATTCTCTCACCAGCAGTTAGGTGGTTGTGAAGTTGCACAACTCTGACCCAGGTAGCTATCTTCTCTTTCTGCCACATCCACACATGGACTACTGGCATTCTGTCTACAAACATACGATCTCTCCTTGTCATATATAACACCTGACAACACTAAACTCACACAGCTCATTCATCAGAACTCTAGATATTCCTGCAGTGAGTACCATACATTGGCCCAGTCTTTTGGCAAAATGGTAGGAGTATTAGCTTGAAGTTGTAGGAAGGAACATTTAGGTGGGAGCATTAGGTAAAAACATTAGCTAGAAGTAGTTGGTAGGAGCATTAGATAGAAGTCAGCAGGAACATTAGGTGGGAGCCTCCACAAACACTGTACTTGAGTAGCCCTCTGCTAGTGGCCTGTTAAGGGTGAGGCACTAAAGGTTAAGAAGCGGCACTGGAGCTCTCTAGTTTTGGAGACTCTATTGCCGTGGCCACCCCCTTGAGGGAGTTCCAGTTGGAACAGGCATCATAGATAATATAGATATAGATATATATATATATATATACAAACATATATATACTATATGGTAATAAATACTCTTGAAGTAAATAACCACAATATTCTTTCTACCAGGAAAGTATTGCAGCTGAAAAACTGGCCCAATCTTTCTGGAAAAAATAAAGCCTCAAACCAACTGAAGCACAATTAAAATCAATGAAACCTGATAAAATCTTTACAAAGAAAATCAGGTTCAGTGCAGAAGGCAGAAAACTTCTTAAAACTATGATTTATCATGATACACCTTAACTAAAATCTGGGATTTGATCTGAATCTCGGAGTAAACCCATGAATACCAACATGCCCAATTTCATCCACCGATTCTTGTTTATGGGGTTCCTAGGACTGACATGTCTGGCACCGGCTATCGCAGACATTGGCCAAAGACGTGGGAAAGAGGCACAAGAGAAGAGGAAAACAAACAGCACAAATCACAGAAACTGCTGTATATCAGTGAATATAGAAATAAGACTATTCAACTATTCACTGTATGAAACAAAATGTTATACTGCCAAATTATATACAGGAGTTTATTGTGTCAATTTCCTTAAATGTTCTGTACATATAAAAATGTAAATAAAATGGACTTCTGAATTCAACCCTGCCACAAGTAAACTTTCATAATAAAATCCCCATTTAACAAGAATTAAGCTGGGTTTGTTTAGACATATATATATATATATATATATATATATTTTCTTTTTTTTTTTTTTTGCCGCTTTCTCCCGCGTTTGCGAGGTAGCGCAAGGAAACAGACGAAAGAAATGGCCCAACCCACCCCATACACATGTATATACATACGCCCACACACGCAAATATACATACCTACACAGCTTTCCATGGATTACCCCAGACGCTTCACATGCCCTGATTCAATCCACTGACAGCACGTCAACCCCGGTATACCACATCGATCCAATTCACTGTATTCCTTGCCCTCCTTTCACCCTCCTGCATGTTCAAGCCCCGATCACACAAAATCTTTTTCACTCCATCTTTCCACCTCCAATTTGGTCTCCCACTTCTCCTTGTTCCCTCCACCTCCGACACATATATCCTCTTGGTCAATCTTTCCTCACTCATTCTCTCCATGTGCCCAAACCATTTCAAAACACCCTCTTCTGCTCTCTCAACCACGCTCTTTTTATTTCCACACATCTCTCGTACCCTTACGTTACTTACTCGATCAACCACCTCACACCACACATTGTCCTCAAACATCTCATTTCCAGCACATCCATCCTCCTGCGCACAACTCTATCTATAGCCCACGCCTCGCAACCATACAACATTGTTGGAATCACTATTCCTTCAAACATACCCATTTTTGCTTTCCGAGATAATGTTCTCGACTTCCACACATTCTTCAAGGCTCCCAGGATTTTCGCCCCCTCCCCCACCCTATGATCCACTTCTCCTTCCATGGTTCCATCCGCTGCCAGATCCACTCCCAGATATCTAAAACTCTTAACTTCCTCCAGTTTTTCTCCATTCAAACTTACCTCCTAATTGACTTGACCCTTAACCCTACTGTACCTAATAACCTTGCTCTTATTCACATTTCATCTTAACTTTCTTCTTTCACACACTTTACCAAACTCAGTCACCAGCTTCTGCAGTTTCTCACATGAATCAGCCACCAGCGCTGTATCATCAGCGAACAGCAACTGACTCACTTCCCAAGCTCTCTCATCCCCAACAGACTTCATACTTGCCCCTCTTTCCAAAACTCTTGCATTCACCTCCCTAACAACCCCATCCATAAACAAATTAAACAACCATGGAGACATCACACACCCCTGCCGCAAACCTACATTCACTGAGAACCAATCACTTTCCTCTCTTCCTACACGTACACATGCCTTACATCCTCGATAAAAACTTTTCACTGCTTCTAACAACTTGCCTCCCAACCCATATATTCTTAATACTTTCCACAGAGCATCTCTATCAACTCTATCATATGCCTTCTCCAGATCCATAAATGCTACATACAAATCCATTTGCTTTTCTAAGTATTTCTCACATACATTCTTCAAAGCAAACACATGATCCACACATCCTCTACCACTTCTGAAACCACACTGCTCTTCCCCAATCTGATGCTCTGTACATTCCTTCACCCTCTCAATCAATATCCTCCCATATAATTTCCCAGGAATACTCGACAAACTTATACCTCTGTAATTTGAGCACTCACTCTTATCCCCTTTGCCTTTGTACAATGTCACTATGCACGCATTCCGCCAATCCTCAGGCACCTCACCATGAGTCATACATACATTAAATAACCTTACCAACCAGTCAATAATACAGTCACCCCCTTTTTTGATAAATTCCACTACAATACCATCCAAACCTGCTGCCTTGCTGGCTTTCATCTTCCGCAAAGCTTTCACTACCTCTTCTCTGTTTACTAAATCATTTTCCCTAACCCTCTCACTTTGCACACCACCTCGACCAAAACACCCTATATCTGCCACTCTATCATCAAACACATTCAACAAACCTTCAAAATACTCACTCCATCTCCTTCTCACATCACCACTACTTGTTATCACCTCCCCATTTGCGCCCTTCACTGAAGTTCCCATTTGCTCCCTTGTCTTACGCACTTTATTTACCTCTTTCCGGAACATCTTTTTATTTTCCCTAAAATTTAATGATACTCTCTCACCCCAACTCTCATTTGCCCTCTTTTTCACGTCTTGCACCTTTCTCTTGACCTCCTGTCTCTTTCTTTTATACATCTCCCACTCAATTGCATTTTTTCACTGCAAAAATCGTCCAAATGCCTCTCTCTTCTCTTTCACTAATAATCTTACTTCTTCATCCCACCACGCACTACCCTTTCTAATCAACCCACCTCCCACTCTTCTCATGCCACAAGCATCTTTTGCGCAATCCATCACTGATTCCCTAAATACATCCCATTCCTCCCCCACTCCCCTTACTTCCATTGTTCTCACCTTTTTCCATTCTCTACTCAGTCTCTCCTGGTACTTCCTCACACAAGTCTCCTTCCCAAGCTCACTTACTCTCACCACCCTCTTCACCCCAACATTCACTCTTCTTCTCTGAAAACCCATACAAATCTTCACCTTAGCCTCCACAAGATAATGATCAGACATCTCTCCAGTTGCACCTCTCAGCACATTAACATCCAAAAGTCTCTCCTTCGCGCGCCTGTCCATTAACATGTAATCCAATGACGCTCTCTGGCCATCTCTCCTACTTACATATGTATACTTATGTATATCTCGCTTTTTAAACCAGGTATTCCCAATCACCAGTCCTTTTTCAGCACATAAATCTACAAGCTCTTCACCATTTCCATTTACAGCACTGAACACCTTCATGTATACCAATTATTCCCTCAACTGCCACATTACTCACCTTTGCATTCAAATCACTAATCACTATAACCCGGTCTTGTGCATCAGAACCACTAACACACTCATTCAGCTGCTCCCAAAACACTTGCCTCTCATGATCTTTCTTCTCATGCCCAGGTGCATATGCACCAATAATCACCCATCTCTCTCCATCAACTTTCAGTTTTACCCGTATTAATCGAGAATTTACTTTCTTACATTCTATCACATACTCTCACAACTCCTGTTTCAGGAGTACTGCTACTCCTTCCCTTGATTTTGTCTTCTCACTAACCCCTGACTTTACTTCCAAAACATTCCCAAACCACTCTTCCCCTTTACCCTTGAGCTTCGTTTCACTAAGAGCCAAAACATCCAGGTTCCTTTCCTCAAACATACTACCTATCTCTCCTTTTTTCACATCTTGGTTACATCCACTCCCCGCATGACTCCTTCTTCTGTTTCCCATTTTAGAAAGTTACAAAATACAATATATATATATATATATATACAAATATATATATATATATATATATATATATATATATATATATATATATATATATATATATATATATTATATTTTTTTTATTATACTTTGTCGCTGTCTCCCGCGTTTGCGAGGTAACGCAAGGAAACAGACGAAAGAAATGGCCCAACCCCCCCCATACACATGTATATACATACGTCCACACACGCAAATATACATACCTACACAGCTTTCCATGGTTTACCCCAGACGCTTCACATGCCTTGATTTAATCCACTGACAACATGTCAACCCCGGTATACCACATCGCTCCAATTCACTCTATTCCTTGCCCTCCTTTCACCCTCCTGCATGTTCAGACCCCGATCACACAAAATCTTTTTCACTCCATCTTTCCACCTCCAATTTGGTCTCCCTCTTCTCCTCGTTCCCTCCACCTCCGACACATATATCCTCTTGGTCAATCTTTCCTCACTCATTCTCTCCATGTGCCCAAACCACTTCAAAACACCCTCTTCTGCTCTCTCAACCACGCTCTTTTTATTTCCACACATCTCTCTTACCCTTACGTTACTCACTCGATCAAACCACCTCACACCACACATTGTCCTCAAACATCTCATTTCCAGCACATCCATCCTCCTGCGCACAACTCTATCCATAGCCCACGCCTCGCAACCATACAACATTGTTGGAACCACTATTCCTTCAAACATACCCATTTTTGCTTTCCGAGATAATGTTCTCGACTTCCACACATTCTTCAAGGCCCCCAGAATTTTCGCCCCCTCCCCCACCCTATGATCCACTTCCGCTTCCATGGTTCCATCCGCTGCCAGATCCACTCCCAGATATCTAAAACACTTCACTTCCTCCAGTTTTTCTCCACTCAAACTCACCTCCCAATTGAATTGACCCTCAACCCTACTGTACCTAATAACCTTGCTCTTATTCACATTTACTCTTAACTTTCTTCTTTCACACACTTTACCAAACTCAGTCACCAGCTTCTGCAGTTTCTCACATGAATCAGCCACCAGCGCTGTATCATCAGCGAACAACAACTGACTCACTTCCCAAGCTCTCTCATCCCCAACAGACTTCATACTTGCCCCTCTTTCCAAAACTCTTGCATTCACCTCCCTAACAACCCCATCCATAAACAAATTAAACAACCATGGAGACATCACACACCCCTGCCGCAAACCTACATTCACTGAGAACCAATCACTTTCCTCTCTTCCTACACGTACACATGCCTTACATCCTCGATAAAAACTTTTCACTGCTTCTAACAACTTGCCTCCCACACCATATATTCTTAATACCTTCCGCAGAGCATCTCTATCAACTCTATCATATGCCTTCTCCAGATCCATAAATGCTACATACAAATCCATTTGCTTTTCTAAGTATTTCTCACATACATTCTTCAAAGCAAACACCTGATCCACACATCCTCTACCACTTCTGAAACCACACTGCTCTTCCCCAATCTGATGCTCTGTACATGCCTTCACCCTCTCAATCAATACCCTCCCATATAATTTGCCAGGAATACTCAACAAACTTATACCTCTGTAATTTGAGCACTCACTCTTATCCCCTTTGCCTTTGTACAATGGCACTATGCACGCATTCCGCCAATCCTCAGGCACCTCACCATGAGTCATACACACATTGAATAACCTTACCAACCAGTCAACAATACAGTCACCCCCTTTTTTAATAAATTCCACTGCAATACCATCCAAACCTGCTGCCTTGCCGGCTTTCATCTTCCGCAAAGCTTTTACTACCTCTTCTCTGTTTACCAACTCATTTTCCCTAACCCTCGCACTTTGCACACCACCTCGACCAAAACACCCTATATCTGCCACTCTATCATCAAACACATTCAACAAACCTCCAAAATACTCACTCCATCTCCTTCTCACATCACCACTACTTGTTATCACCTCCCCATTTGCGCCCTTCACTGAAGTTCCCATTTGATCCCTTGTCTTACGCACTTTATTTACCTCCTTCCAGAACATCTTTTTATTCTCCCTAAAATTTAATGATATTTTCTCACCCCAACTCTCATTTGCCCTTTTTTTCACCTCTTGCACCTTTCTCTTGACCTCCTGTCTCTTTCTTTTATACATCTCCCACTCAATTGCATTTTTTCCCTGTATATATATATGTATATATATTATATATATATCATTGATGCATATCCACCTGGTCATGAGAAGGAAGATCATGAGAGGCAAGGGTTTTGGTAGCAGCTGAGTGAGTGTGTTTGTAGTTTCGATTGCCGAGACCGGGTTATAGTGATGGGTGGTTTCAATGCAAAGGTGAGTAATATGGCAGTTGAGGGAAGAATTGGTGTACATGGGGTTTTCAGTGTTGTAAATGGAAATGGTGAAGATCTTGTAGATTTATGTGCTGAAACAGGACTGGTGATTGGGAATACCTGGTTTAAAAAGAGAGATATACATAAGTATACATATGTAAATAGGAGAGATGGCCATAGAGCATTATTGGATTACGTTTTAATTGATAGGCACACAAAAGAGAGGCTTTTGCATGTTGATGTGCTGAGAGTTGCAATTGGAGGGATGTCTGATCATTATCTTGTGGAGGCGATGGTGAAGGTTTGTAGAGGTTTTCAGAAAAGAAGAGAGAATGTTGGGATGAAGAGAGTGGTGAGAGTAAGTGAACTTGGGAAGGAGATTTGTGTGAGGAAGTGCCTGGAGAGACTAAGTACAGAATGGAAAAAGGCGAGAACAAAGGAGGTAAGGGGAGTGGGGGAGGAATGGGATGTATTTAGGGAAGCAGTAATGGCTTGCGCAAAAGATGCTTTTGGCATGAGAAGCGTGGGAGGTGGGCAGATTAGAAAGGTTAGTGAGTGGTGGGATGAAGAAGTAAGATTATTAGTGAAAGAGAAGAGAGAGGCATTTGGACAATTTTTGCACGGAAATAATGCAAATGAGTGGGAGATGTATAAAAGAAAGAGGCAGGAGGTCAAGAGAAAGGTGCAAAAGGTGAAAAAGATGGCAAATGAGAGCTGGGGTGAGACAGTATCATTAAATTTTAGGGAGAATAAAAAGATGTTTTGGAAGGAGGTAAATAAAGTGCGTAAGATAAGTGAACAAATGGGAACTTCAGTGAAGGGGGCAAGTGGGGAGGTAATAACAAATAGTGGTGATGTGAGAAGGAGATGGAGTAAGTATTTCAAAGTTTTGTTGAATGTGTTTTATGATAGAGTGGCAGATATAGGATGTTTTGGTCGAGGTGGTGTGCAAAGTGAGAGGGTTAGGGAAGATGATTTGGTAAACAGAGAAGAGGTAGTAAAAGCTTTGCGGAAGATGAAAGCTGGCAAGGTAGCGGGTTTGGATGGCATTGCAGTGGATTCTGTTAAAAAAGGGGGTGACTGTATTGTTGACTGGTTGGTAAGGTTATTTAATGTATGTATGACTCATGGTGAGGTGCCTTAGGATTGGCGGAATGCTTGCATAGTGCCATTGTACATAGGCAAAGGGGATAAAAGTGCTCAAATTACAGAGGTCTAAGTTTGTTGAGTATTCCTGGGAAATTATATGGGAGGGTATTGATTGAGAGAGTGAAGGCATGTACAAAGCATCAGACTGGGGAAGAGCAGTGTGGTATCAGAAGTGGTAGAGGATGTGTGGATCACGTGTTTGCTTTGAAGAATGTATGTGAGAAATACTTAGAAAAGCAAATGGATCTGGAGAAGGCATATGATAGAGATGCTGTGTGGAAGGTATTAAGAATATATGGTGTGGGAGGCAAGTTGTTAGAAGTAGTGAAAAGTTTCTATCGAGAATGTAAGGCATATGTACGTGTAGGAAGAGAGGAAAGTGATTGGTTCTCAGTGAATTTAGGTTTGTGGCAGGGGTGTGTGATGTCTCCATGGTTGTTTAATTTGTTTATGGATGGGGTTGTTTGGGAGGTGAATGCAAGAGTTTTGGAAAGAGGGGCAAGTATGCAGTCTGTTGTGGATGAGAGAGCTTGGGAAGTGAGTCAGTTGTTGTTCGCTGATGATACAGCGTTGGTGGCTGATTCATGTGAGAAACTGAAGAAGCTGTTGACTGAGTTTGATAAGGTGTGTGAAAGAAGAAAGTTGAGAGTAAATGTGAATAAGAGCAAGGTTATTAGGTACAGTAGGGTTGAGGGACAAGCCAGTTTGGAGGTAAGTTTGAATGGAGAAAAACTGGAGGAAGTGAAGTGTTTTAGATATCTGTGAGTGGATATAGCAGCAGATGGAAGCATGGAAGCGGAAGTGAATCATAGGGTGGGGGAGGGGGTGAAAGTTCTGGGAGCGTTGAAGAATGTGTCGAAGTCAAGAACATTATCTCGTAAAGCAAAAATGGGTATGTTTGAAGGAATAGTGGTTCCAACAATGTTATATGGTTGTGAGGGGTGGGCTATGGATAGAGTTGTGCGCAAGAGGATGGATGTGCTGGAAATGAGATGTTTGAGGACAATATGTGGTGTGAGGTGGTTTGATCGAGTAAGTAATAATAGGGTAAGAGAGATGTGTGATAATAAAAAGAGTGTGGTTGAGAGAGTAGAAGAGGATGTGTTGAAATGGTTTGGTTGCATGGAGAGAACGAGTGAGGAAAGATTGACCAAGAGGATATATGTGTCAGAGGTGGAGGGAACAAGGAGAAGTGGGAGACCAAATTGGAGGTGGAAAGATGGAGTGAAAAAGATTTTGAGAGATCGGGGCCTGAACATGCAGGAGGGTGAAAGGCGTGCAAGGAATAGAGTGAATTGGAACGGTGTGGTATACCGGGGTCGACATGCTGTAAATGGATTGAACCGGGGCATGTGAAGCGTCTGGGGTAAACCATGAAAAGTTCTGTGGGGTTTGGATGTGGAAAGGGAGCTGTGGTTTCGGTGCATTATTACATGACAGCTAGAGACTGAATGTGAACAAAAGTGGCCTTTGTTGTCTTTTTTTAAGTTCTACCTCGTGCACATTTGGGGGGAGGGGGGTGGTTATTTTCGTGTGTGGTGGGGTGGCGATGGGAATGAATAAAGGCAGACAGTATGAATTATGTGCATGTGCATATATGTATTTGTCTTCGTGTGTATATATATGTATATATTGAGATGTATAGGTATGTATATATTGTGTGTGTGGATGTGTATGTATATACATGTGTATATGGATGGGTTGGGCCATTCTTTCGTCTGTTTCCTTGCGCTACCTCGCTAACACGGGAAACAGCGACAAAGCAAAATGATAAATAAAAGATTATTTTGAATGGAGAAAAACTTGAGGAAGTGAAGTGTTTTAGATATTTGGGAGTGGATTTAGCAGCAGATGGAACCATGGAAGCGGAAGTGAGTCACTGAGTTGGGAGGGGGGTGAACGTTCTGGGAGTGTGGAAGAATGTTTGGAAGGTGAGAATGTTATCTCGAGAGCAAAAATGGGTATATTTGAAGGAATAGTGGTTCCAACAATGTTATATAGTTGCAAAGCACGGGCTATAGATAGGGTCGCGTGGAGGAGGGTGAACGTTTTAGAAATGAAATGGTGAAAGACAGTATGTGGTGTGAAGGGGTTTGATCAAGTCAGTAATGTAAGGGTAAGAGATATGTGGTAATGAAAAGAGTGTGGTTGACAAAGCAGAAGAGGGTGTATTGAAATGGTTTAGTAACGTGGAGGGAATAAGTGAGGAAAGATTGACAAAGAGAATGTATTTGTCAGACATAGAGGGAATTAGGAGAAGTGAGAGACCAAATTGGAGGTTTGAAGCATGGAGTGAAAAAGATTTTGAGCAATCGGAGCCTGAACATACAGGATGTTGAAAGGCGTGCAAGGAATAGATTGAATTTGACCAGTGTTGTATACCAGGGTCGATGTGCTGTAAATGGATTGAACCAGGGAATGTGAAGTGTCTGGGGTAAACCATGGAAAGCTTTGTGGGGCCTGAATGTGGAATGGAGCTGTGGTTTCAGTTCATTAAATATGACAGCTAGAGGCTGCGTGAATGAATTTGGCCTTTGTTGTCTTTTCCTAGCGCTGCCTTGCATGTGCACGGGTGGAGGGGGTTGTCATTTTCATGTTTGGTGGGGTGGCGACGGGAATTATTAAGGGCAGACAGTATGAATTATGTACATGTGTATGTATGTACATATCTGTGTGTGTATATATTGTATACTTTGAGATGTATAGGTATGTATATGTGCATGTCTGGACAAGTATGTATATACGTGTGTATGTGGGTGGGTTGGGCCATTCTTTTGTCTGTTTCCTTGTGCTACCTCGCTAATGCGGGAGACAGCAACAAAGTATAATGAATATATATAACATTTAAATGTATAGGTATGTGTATATGTGTGTGTGGGCATTTATGTATATACGTGTGTGTGGGTGGGTTTTGCCATTCGTCTGTTTCCTTGTGCTACCTCACTAATGCTGTAGACAGCGACTAAGTATAATAAATATATGTTTGAAGGAATAGTGGTTCCAACAATGTTATATGGTTGTGAGTCATGGGCTATAGATAGGGTTGTGCGGAGGAGAGTGGATGTGTTAGAAATGAAGTGTTTGAGGAGAATACGTGGTATGAGGTTGTTTGATCAAGTAAGTAATGAAAGGGGAAGAGAGATGTGGGAATAAAAAGAGTGTGGTTGAGAGAGCAGTAGAGGATGTGTTGAAAACATAAATGAATTAGTATATATTTGTGTATGTGAGAGGATGTGCCCTTCTTCATCTGTTTTCTTTCTGCAACCTTGCTAGTGCAGGAAATTGCTGTCAAGTATGAAAATGATTTTTGAGAATGGCAAAATGAATGTGAAGTCAGAACTCCCTTGTTTAAGCAGATAAGTATAAGCTGTTTTGAGATACCCCTGGTGTCTAGTTATACAGCACAAGTGTTAAAAAGTTAGATTATCATTTCTGGAAAATTTTTTGCACTTCCACAATGTTTTCACTTCTGTACAACCTTCATGGTTACTAGAGTTTATGTTTGATACCTTGGAAAAACAGAAATATATATCTAGATCGATGGAGATAGTTTCTGTGTAATTATATAAGGAACAAGCATTATAAATGAAAATGGATGTCTCTTCATCTAGGCTGTTATATATTCATTCTTTAAATTTTATGAATTATTCTTAGTGAATCATTCTTCAAACCACTGTTTTCTTCCTTTTTACAATTACTAAGTAGTATATGTTGAACTGTCCACTTAATATTTCATCCCAGCTTTTATATGTGATTATTCTCTTATCATTCATATGGTAACCATAGTCTGTGCCCGTGTTATTTCATTATTTATGTCATATTGAATTTTCTTTGAATATTCTCATTTGATTATTTATTGTAGTGCCGCTTAGATGTGCTTGCACGCAACAACTACGATGAGACTGCACTAGACTTAGCAATTTCAAATAAACACACCGAAGTGGAGAGCATCTTAAGAAATATACAACTACCACCGGTGGGTAGCTTTTGTTTTATATGATTTGATTTTACATTCTAAGCAAAGTCTTGACATATGCATGCCATTATTCACAGGTTTTGTATGAGTGACTTTCCCTTGATTTCAGAGCTCTCTGTATATGTACATATTCTATGTATATATCTTGTCAGCTGATTTTTTTTCCTTTGCTTCTCATTCTCTTCCTACATGACCTTCTATTGCCTCTTGCAGGCCACATTGTGAAAGTCCTTTCATATGCAGAGGTAATCTGCATAACACCATTGTGTTACTCAGGTAACAACAAATATGCATCATTGCATCTTACAGCAAGGACGCTGGCTCTTTCAAAACAGGATGTCTCCATCTCGACAGAAATTCACCATCACTCTTAAATTTTGACAAACATGAGTCCAACGTGCACCTGTCCATAACCTTGAATGGTCAACCACTCAACAAAATTCCATCCATACGTATGTATGACATTGCTCCCCAGACCACAAAATAGCAAAGACCATAAAAAACTGAACATTGTCAAAACACCTATTGGCACTTTTTTGGATGAAAAAAGAATCCCATAGTATCCTCTACAAACAATTAGTCATCCACCTTAAACTATTCCTCACCTGCTTAGTCATCCATCCTGTCAAAAGCAAATATTACAGTTGCAAACTGCACAAAACTGGACACTTAGATTAATTACCAGTTGCCAAGCATCTTCAGACATTCAACACCTGCACAACAAAAGTGCATTCAATACAGTCTCACACAGTATGCTCATCCGTCAGTTTTTTGCAACAGCAGTAGATCTCTCACACCCAAATCGCTTTATAACTAACCACCACTCCCCAGATAGAAATAGAAAGCTTACCCCTGCATCACACTTCAACAGCCTTTACGTACAAATCCTCCCTCCTTCAATAGACACAACATTGACAAAACATATATACACCATGAATACACAGCAACACTAGACAGATGCTCTTCCAACCCAGCCTTAAACTCCATTATACCAGATATAAATCTATCTGGAGCTACACTCTCCAGACATATATGATTTGTTTTCTTGTGTACTTTCTGAAGACCATCCATCTCTCCAACATTACAGACTCCAATTCAGCATATTACAAGACTCTTAAAGCCCAAGGCACATTTTTCTTAGTAAAGATACTGGACACACTTTTCAGTTGTCCTGCAAACCCTACATAGATGTACATGCAACATCACAACATTTCTTGACCTGTGTTCCCATGCAGTGGATGTGGCCAGCTTGCTAAATGCTGTGGGGGCCCCATCAAATAAATGTGAATAAGAGCAAGGTTATTAGGTACAGTAGGGTTGAGGGTAAAGTCAATTGGGAGGTAAGTTTGAATGGAGAAAAACTGGAGGAAGTAAAGTGTTTTAGATATCTGGGAGTGGATCTGGCAGCGGATGGAACCATGGAAGCGGAAGTGAATCATAGGGTGGGGGAGGGGGCGAAAATTCTGGGAGCCTTGAAGAATGTTTGGAAGTTGAGAACATTATCTCGGAAAGCAAAAATGGGTATGTTTGAAGGAATAGTGGTTCCAACAATGTTGTATGGCTGCGAGGCGTGGGCTATGGATAGAGTTGTGCACAGGAGGGTGGATGTGCTGGAAATGAGATGTTTGAGGACAATATGTGGTGTGAGGTGGTTTGATCGAGTAAGTAATGTAAGGGTAAGAGAGATGTGTGGAAATAAAAAGAGTGTGGTTGAGAGAGCAGAAGAGGGTGTTTTGAAATGGTTTGGTCACATGGAGAGAATGAGTGAGGAAAGATTGACCAAGAGGATATATGTGTCAGAAGTGGAGGGAACGAGGAGAAGTGGGAGACCAAATTGGATTTGGAAAGATGGAGTGAAAAAGATTTTTTGTGATCGGGACCTGAGCATGCAGGAGGATGAATGGCGTGCAAGGAATACAGTGAATTGGAACGATGTGGTATACCGGGGTCGACGTGCTGTCAGTGGATTGAACCAGGGCATGTGAAGTGTCTGGAGTAGACCATGGAAAGTTCTGTAGAGCCTGGATATGGAAAGGGAGCTGTGGTTTTGGTGCATTATTACATGACAGCTAGAGACTGAGTGTGAAAGAATGTGGCCTTTGTAGTCTTTTCCTAGCGCTACCTCGCACACATGAGGGCGGAGGGGGCTGTTATTCCATGTGTGGCGAGGTTGCGATGGGAATAGATAAAGGCAGACAGTATGAATTATGTACATGTGTATATATGTATATGTCTGTGTGTGTATATATATATATGTGTACATTGAGATGTATAGATATGTATATTTGCGTGTGTGGACGTGTATGTATATACATGTGTATGTGTTTGGGTTGGGCCATTTTTTCGTCTTTTTCCTTGCGCTACTGCACTAATGCGGGAGACAGCGACAAAGGTCGATAAATAGATATGAATAAGAATTATGATCATGGTCATCTTTTCTCTTGGCTAAGAAATTTTTCACTTACCCTTCACTTCATTGTTGTTACATTCTCATAGTTCTTGAACATACCAACCTTAGAGAGAACAGCATTATAAACAAACAAATGGAATACCTATACCTTTACATTTCAATATATTATACATATACATACACAGATATTTACATATATACACATGTACATATTCATACTTGCTGCCTTTATCCATTCCTGTTGCCACCCCGCCACACATGAAATGGCACCCCCTCCCTGTCCGCGTACCATCTAGGTAGTGCTAGGAAAAGACAACAAAGGCCACATTTGTCTGCACTCAGTCTTTAGCTGTCATATGTAATGCACCGTAACCACAGCTCCCTTTCCACATCCAGGCCCCACAAAACTTTCCATGGGTTACCGCAGACGCTTCACACTCCCCGGATCAATCCATTGACAGCACGTCAACCCCTGTATTCCACATCGTTCTAATTCACTCTATTCCTTGCACACCTTTCACCCTCCTGTATGTTCAGTCCCCGATCGCTCAAAATCTTTTTCACTCCATCTTCCCACATCCAATTTGGTTTCCCACTTCTCATGCCCTCCACCTCTGACATATATATCCTCTCTGTAAATCTTTTCTCATTCATTCTCTCCATGTGACCAAACCATTTCAATACACTCTTTTCTGCTCTCTCAGCCACACTCTTTTTATTACCGCACATTTCTCTTACCATTTCATTATTTACTTGATCATCCCTCCTTACACCACATATTGTCCTCCAACATATCTTTACCAACACATGCACCCTCCTCCGCACAACCCTATCTATAGCCCACGCCTTGCAACAATATAACATTGTTGGAACCACTATTCCTGGAAACATACACATTTTTCTCTCCAAGATAACGTTCTCGCCTTCCACACATTCTTCAAGGCTCTCAGAACCTTTGCCCCCTTCCTAACCTGTGACTCACTTCCGCTTACATGGTTCCTTCCGCTGCTAAATCCACTCCCACATAACTAAAACACTTCACTTCCAATTTATTCTCCATTCAAATGTACCTCCCAATTGACGTGTCCCTCCACTCTACTGAACCTAATAACCTTGCTTTTATTCACATTTGCTCTCAGCTTTCTTCTTTCATACACTTTACCAGACTACGTCACCAGTTTATGCAGTTTCTCACATGAATCAGCCACCAGCGCTGTATCATCAGCAGACAACAACTGACTCACTTCCCAAGCCCTCTCATCCACAACAGACTGCATACTTGACCTTCTCCAAAACTCATGCATTCACCTCCCTAACATCTCCCTCCATAAACAAATTAAACAACCATGGAGACTTCACGCACCCCTGCTGCAAACCGACGTTCACTGGGAACCAATCACTTTCCTCCCTTCCTACTCATACACATGCCTTACATCCTCGATAAAAACTTTTCACTGCTTCTAGCAACTTACCTCCCACACCATATATTCTTAATACCTTCCGCAGAGCATCTTTATTAACTCTGTCATATGCCTTCTCTAGATCCATAAATACTACATATAAATCCATTTGTTTTTCTAAGTTTTTCTCACATACAGTCTTCAAAGCAGACACCTGATCCACATATTCTCTACCTCTTCTGAAACCACAGTGCTCTTCCCCCTGATGCTCTATACATGCCTTAACCCTCGCAATCAATACCCTCCCATATAGTTTCCCAGGAATACTCAATAAACTTATACCTCTTTAATTTGGACACTCAGCTTTATCCTCTTTGCCTTTGCACAATGGAAGTATGGATGCATTCCACCAATCCTCAGGCACCTCACCAGGAACCATACATACATTGAATCTCCTGATCAACCAGTCAACAACACAGTCAACCCCTTTTTTTAATAAATTCCACAGCAATACCATCCAAACACACCATCTTGCCATCTTTCATTTTCTGCAAAGCTTTCACTTCCTCTTCTATGTTTGACAAACTCTTCTCCCTCACCCTCTCACTTCGCATACCACCTCGACCAAAACATCCTATATCTGCCACTTTATCATCAAACACATTCAACAAACTTTCAAAATACTCAATCCATCTCTTTCTCACTTCACCACTACTTGTTATTTCCTCCCCATTATCCCCCTTCACAAATATTCCAATTTGTTCTCGTCTTGCACACTTTATTTACCTCCTTCCAAAACATCTTTTTATTCTCCCTAAAATTTAATGATACTCTCTCACCCTAACTCTCATTTGCCCTCTTTTTCACCTCTTGCACCTTTCTCTTGACCTCTTGCCTCTTTTTTTTATGCATCTCCCGGTCATGTGCACTATTTCCCTGCAAAAATCGTCCAAAAGCTTCTCTCTTCTCTTTCACTAACAATCTTACATTTCATTCCACCACTCACTACACTTTCTAATCTGCCCACCTCACACCTTTCTAATGCCACAGGCCTCTTTTGCACAAGCCATCACTGCTCCCCTAAATACATCCCATTTCTCCCCCACTCCCCTTACATTATTTGCACTCACCTTTTTCCATTCTGCACTCAATCTCTCCAGGTACTTCCTCACACAAGTCTCCTTTCCAAGCTCACTTACTCTCACCACTCTTTTCACCCCAACATTCTCTCTTCTTTTCTGAGGAAAGGAACCTGGATGTTTTGTCTCTGAGTGAAACGAAGGTCAAGGGTAAAGGGGAAGGGAGGAGTGGTTTGGGAATGTCTTGAGAGTAAAGTCAGGGGTTGATGAGAGGGCAAGAGCAAAGGAAGTAGCACTACTCGTGAAGCCGGAATTGTTGGAGTATGTGATAGAGTGTAAGAAAGTAAACTCTAGATTGATATGGGTAAAACTAAAAGTGGATGGAGAGAGATGGGTGATTAATGGTGCCTATGCACCTGGTCATGATAAGAAAGATCATGAGAGGCAAGTGTTTTGGGAATAGCTGAGTGAGTGTGTTAGCAGCTTTGGTGCACGAGACCTGGTCATAAGGATGGATTTGATTTCAGTGCAGAGGTGAGTAATGTGGCAGTTTAGGGTATAATTGGTGTACATGAGGTGTTCATTGTTGTAAATGGAAATGGTGAAGAGCTTGCAGATTTATGTGCTAATAAGGACTGGTGATTGGGAATACCTGGTTTAAAAAGAGAGTTCAACATATGTGTACATATATAAATAGGAGAGATGGCCAGATAGTGTTATTGGATTATGTGTTAATTGATAGATGCATGAAAGAGGGACTTTTGGATGTTTATGTACTGAGAGGGGCAACTGAAGGGATATCTGATCATTATCTTGTGGAGGCGAAGTTGAAGATATGTAGAGTTTTTCAGAAAAGAAGACAATGTTTAGATGAAGAGAGTGGTGAGAGTAAGTGAGCTTGGTAAGAAGACTTGTGTGAGGAAGTACCAGGAGAGACTTGAATGCAGAATGGAAAAAGGGAGAACAAATGACATAAGGGGAATGGGGAAGGAATGGGATGTATTTAGGGAAGCAGTGATGGCTTGTGCAAAAGATGCCTGTTGCTTGAGAAAGGTTGTAGGTGGGCAGATTAGAAAGGGTAGTGAGTGTGATGGGACGAAGAAGTAAGAGTGTTACTGAAAGAGAAGAGAGAGGCATTTGGACAATTTTTGCAGGGGAAATAGTGCAAATCACTGAGAGATGTATAAAAGAAAGAGGCAAGAGGTCAAGAGAAAGGTGCAAGAAGTGAAAATGAGGGAATTGAGAGTTGGGGTGAGAAAGTATCATTGAATTTTAGGGAAAAAAAATTATGTTTTGGAAGGAGGTAAATAAAGTGTGTAAGACAAGAGAACAAATGGGAACATCGGTGAAGGGGGCAAATAGGGAGGTAATAACAAGTGGTGAAGTCAGAGGGAGATAAAGTGAGTATTTTGAAGGTTTGTAGTATGTTTGATGATGGAGTGGTCGATATAGTGTGCTTTGGTCAAGGTGGTGTGTGAAGTGAGAGGTTCAGGGAGAATAATTTGGTGCACAGAGGAAAGGTAGTGAAAGCTTTCCAGAAGATGAAAGCTGGCAAGGCGGCGGGTTTCGATGGTATTGCAGTAGAATTTATTAAAAGAAAAGGGTACTATGTTGTTGACTGGTTGGTGAGGATATTCAATGTATGTATGGTTCATGGTGAAGTGCCTAAGGATTAGCAGAATGCATGCATAGTGTCAGTCTACAAAGGCAAAGGGAATCAAGGTGAGTGTTCAGATTACAGAGGTATAAGTCTCTTGAGTATTCCTGGAAAATTATATGGGAGGGTATTGATTGAGAGGGTCAAGGCATGTACAGAGCATCAGATTGGGGAAGATCAGTGTGGTGTCAGATGGTAGAGGGTGTGTGGATCAGGTGTTTGCTTTGAAGAATGTATATGAGAAATACTTAGAAAAACAGATGGATTTGTATGTAGCATTTATGGATCTGGAGAAGGCATATGGTAGAGTTGATAGAGATGCTCTGTGGAAGGTGTTAAGAGTATATGGTGTGGGAGGTAACTCGCTAGAAGCGGTGAAAAGTTTTTATTAAGGATGTAAGGCATGTGTACGTGTAGGAAGAGAGGAAAGTGATTCGTTCCCAGTGAATGTCGGTTTTCGGCCGGGGTTTGTGATGTCTCCATGGTTGTTTCATTTGTTTATGGGTGGGGTTGTTAGGGAGGTGAATGCAAGAGTTTCAGAGAGGACAAGTATGCAGTCTGTTGTAGATAAGAGGGCTTTGCTAAGTTAGTCAGTTGTTGTTCGCTGATGATACAGTGCTGGTGGCTGATTCATGTGAGAAACTGCACAAGCTGGTGACTGAGTTTGGTAAAGTGTGTGAAAAAGAAAGGTGAGAGCAAATGTGAATAAGAGCAAGGTTATTAGGTTCATAGAGTGGAGGGACAAGTCAATTGGGAGGTATGCTTGATTGGAGAAAAATTGGAAGTGACTTGTTTTAGATATGTGGGAGTGGATTTAGCAGCGGAAGGAACCATGTAAGCGGAAGTGAGTCACAGGTTGGGGGAGGGGGTGAAGGTTCTGGAAGCGTTGAATAATGCATGCAAGGCAAGAATGTTATCTCAGAGAGCAAAAATGGGTATTTTTCAAGGAATAGTGGTTCCAACAATATTTTATGGTTGTGAGGCATGGGCTATTGATAAGTTGTGCGGAGGAGGGTAGATGTGTTGGAAATGAGATGTTTGACAACACGTTGACCCCGGTTTACCACATCGTTCCAATTCACTCTATTCCTTGCATGCCTTTCGCCCTCCTGTATGTTCAGGCCCTGATTACTTAAAATCTTTTTCACTTCATCCTTCCACCTCCAATTTGGTCTCCCACTTCTCCTCACTCCCTCCACCTCTGCCACATATATCCTCTTTTTCAATCTTTCTTCACTCATTCTCTCCATGTGACCAAACAGTTTCAATGCACCCTCTTCTGCTCCCTCAACCACACTCTATTTATTACCGCACATCTCTCTTACCCTTTCTTTACATAATCAAACCACTTGACACCACATATTGTCCTCAAACATCTCATTTCCAACACATCCACCCTCCTCCACTTAACCCTATCTATAGCCCATGCCTCGCAACCATATAACATTGTTGGAACCACTATTCTTTCAACCATACCCATTTTTGCTTTCCGAGATAATGTTCTCGCCTTCCACACATTCTTCAATGCTCTCAGAACCTTTGCCCCCTCCCCCACCCTGTGACTCACTTCCTCATCCATGGCTCCATCCGCTGCCAAATCCACTCCCAGATATCTAAAACATTTCACTTCCTCCTGTCCTTCTCCCTTCAAACTCACCTCCCAATTGACTTGTCCCTCAACCCTACTGTACCTAATAACCTTGCTCTTATTCACATTTACTCTCAGCTTTCCTCTTTCACACACATTACCAAACTCAGTCACCAGCCTCTGCAGTTTCTCACCTGAATCAGCCACTAGCGATGTATCATCAGCAAACAACAACTGACATACTTCCAAAGCCCTCTCATCCACAGCAGACTGCATACTTGCCCCCCTTCTCCAAAACTCTTGCATTCACCTCCCTAACAACCCCATCCATAAACAAATTAAACAACCATGAAGACTTCTCGCACCCCTTGCCACAAACCAACATTGACTTGGAACTAATCAGTTTCCACTCTTCTAACTCATATACATGCCTTACTCCTCGATAAAAACTTTTCACTGCTTCTAGCAACTTGCCTCCCACACCATACACTCTTAATACCTTCGACAGAGCATCTCTATCAACTCTGTCATATGCCTTATCCAGATCCATAAATGCTACTTACAAATCCATTTGTTTTTCTAAGTATTTCTCACATACATTCTCCAAAGCAAACGCCTGATCCGCACGTCCTCTACCACTTCTGAAACCACTCTGCTTTTCCCCAGTCTGATGCTCTGTTCATGCCTTCTCCCTCTCAGTTGATACCCTTCCATATTATTTCCCAGGAATACTCATCAAACTTGCACATTCTGTAATTTGAACACTCACCTTTATCCACTTTGCCTTTGTACAATGGTACAATGCACGTATTCCGCCTATCCTCAGGCACTTCACCGTGAACCATACATACATTGAATATCCTCACCAACTAGTCAACAACACAGTCACCCCTTTTTTTAATAAATTCCACTGCAATACCATCCAAACCTGCCGCCTTGCCGGCTAACATCTTCTGCAAAGCTTTCGCTGCATCTTCTCTGTTTACCAAATCATTCTCCCTGACACTCTTACTTCGCACACCACCTCAAACAAAACACCCTATATCTGCCATCTAACACATTCAACACACCTTCAAAATACTCACTCCATCTCCTTCTTACATCCCCACTATTTGTTATTACCTCCCCATTAGCCCTATTCACCGATGTTCCCATTTGTTCTTTTGTCTTACGAACTTTATCTCCCTCCAAAACATCTTTTTTTTTTTTTTTTTTATACTTTGTCGCTGTCTCCCGCGTTTGTGAAGTAGCGCAAGGAAACAGACGAAAGAAATGGCCCAACCCCCCCCCATACACATGTATATACATACGTCCACACACGCAAATATACATACCTACACAGCTTTCCATGGTTTACCCCAGACGCTTCACATGCCTTGATTCAATCCACTGACAGCACGTCAACCCCGGTATACCACATCGCTCCAATTCACTCTATTCCTTGCCCTCCTTTCACCCTCCTGCATGTTCAGGCCCCGATCACACAAAATCTTTTTCACTCCATCTTTCCACCTCCAATTTGGTCTCCCTCTTCTCCTTGCTCCCTCCACCTCCGACACATATATCCTCTTGGTCAATCTTTCCTCACTCATCCTCTCCATGTGCCCAAACCACTTCAAAACACCCTCTTCTGCTCTCTCAACCACGCTCTTTTTATTTCCACACATCTCTCTTACCCTTACGTTACTCACTCGATCAAACCACCTCACACCACACATTGTCCTCAAACATCTCATTTCCAGCACATCCATCCTCCTGCGCACAACTCTATCCATAGCCCACGCCTCGCAACCATACAACATTGTTGGAACCACTATTCCTTCAAACATACCCATTTTTGCTTTCCGAGATAATGTTCTCGACTTCCACACATTCTTCAAGGCCCCCAGAATTTTCGCCCCCTCCCCCACCCTATGATCCACTTCCGCTTCCATGGTTCCATCCGCTGCCAGATCCACTCCCAGATATCTAAAACACTTCACTTCCTCCAGTTTTTCTCCATTCAAACTCACCTCCCAATTGACTTGACCCTCAACCCTACTGTACCTAATAACCTTGCTCTTATTCACATTTACTCTTAACTTTCTTCTTCCACACACTTTACCAAACTCAGTCACCAGCTTCTGCAGTTTCTCACATGAATCAGCCACCAGCGCTGTATCATCAGCGAACAACAACTGACTCACTTCCCAAGCTCTCTCATCCCCAACAGACTTCATACTTGCCCCTCTTTCCAAAACTCTTGCATTTACCTCCCTAACAACCCCATCCATAAACAAATTAAACAACCATGGAAACATCACACACCCCTGCCGCAAACCTACATTCACTGAGAACCAATCACTTTCCTCTCTTCCTACACGTACACATGCCTTACATCCTCGATAAAAACTTTTCACTGCTTCTAACAACTTTCCTCCCACACCATATATTCTTAATACCTTCCACAGAGCATCTCTATCAACTCTATCATATGCCTTCTCCAGATCCATAAATGCTACATACAAATCCATTTGCTTTTCTAAGTATTTCTCACATACATTCTTCAAAGCAAACACCTGATCCACACATCCTCTACCACTTCTGAAACCACACTGCTCTTCCCCAATCTGATGCTCTGTACATGCCTTCACCCTCTCAATCAATACCCTCCCATATAATTTACCAGGAATACTCAACAAACTTATACCTCTGTAATTTGAGCACTCACTCTTATCCCATTTGCCTTTGTACAATGGCACTATGCACGCATTCCGCCAATCCTCAGGCACCTCACCATGAGTCATACATACATTAAATAACCTTACCAACCAGTCAACAATACAGTCACCCCCTTTTTTAATAAATTCCACTGCAATGCCATCCAAACCTGCTGCCTTGCCGGCTTTCATCTTCCGCAAAGCTTTCACTACCTCTTCTCTGTTTACCAAATCATTTTCCCTAACCCTCTCACTTTGCCCACCACCTCGACCAAAACACCCTATATCTGCCACTCTATCATCAAACACATTCAACAAACCTTCAAAATACTCACTCCATCTCCTTCTCACATCACCACTACTTGTTATCACCTCCCCATTTGCACCCTTCACTGGTTCCCATTTGCTCCCTTGTCTTACGCACTTTATTTACCTCCTTCCAGAACATCTTTTTATTCTCCCTAAAGTTTAATGATACTCTCACCCCAACTCTCATTTGCCCTTTTTTTCACCTCTTGCACCTTTCTCTTGACCTCCTGTCTCTTTCTTTTATACATCTCTCACTCAATTGCATTTTTTCCCTGCAAAAATCGTCCAAATGCCTCTCTCTTCTCTTTCACTAATACTCTTACTTCTTCATCCCACCACTCACTACTCTTTCTAATCAACCCACCTCCCACTCTTCTCATGCCACAAGCATCTTTTGCGCAATCCATCACTGATTCCCTAAATACATCCCATTCCTCCCCCACTCCCCTTGCTTCCATTGTTCTCACCTTTTTCCATTCTGTACTCAGTCTCTCCTGGTACTTCCTCACACAGGTCTCCTTCTCAAGCTCACTTACTCTCACCACCCTCTTCACCCCAACATTCACTCTTCTTTTCTGAAAACCCATACAAATCTTCACCTTAGCCTCCACAAGATAATGATCAGACATCTTTTTATTCTTCCTAAAATTTAATGATACACTCTCACCCCAACGCTCATTTGCCCTCTTTTTCACCTCTTGCACATTTCTCTTGTCTCATGCCTCTTTCTTTTATACATGTCCTAGTCATTTGCACTATTTCCCTGCAAAAATCGTCCAGATGACTCTCTCTTCTCTTTCAGTAATAATCTTACTTCTTTATCCCACCACACTCACTACCTTTTCTAATCTGCCCACCTCCCATGCTTCTCATGGCACCAGCATCTTTTGCGCAAGCCATCGCTGCTTCCCTAAATACATCCCATTTCTCCCCCACTCCCCTTACGTCCTTTGCTCTCACCTTTTTCCATTCTGCACTCAGTCACTCTTGGTATTTCCTCACACAAGTCTCCTTCCCAAGCTCACTTACTCTCACTACTCTCTTCACCCTGACATTCTCTCTTCTTCTCTGAAAACCTCTACATATTTTCACCTTCGCCTCCACAAGATAATGATCAGAAATCCATCCAGTTGCACCTCTCTGCACATTATCATCCGAAAGTCTCTCTCGCGCCTATCAATTAACACGTGATTTAATAATGCTCTTTGACCCTCTCTCCTACTCACATATGTATACTTGTGTATATCTCTCTTTTTAAACCAGGTATTCCCAATCACTAATCTTTTTCAGCACACAAATCTACAAGCTCTTCACTATTTCCAAAACTGAACACCCCATGTACACCAGTTATTCCATCGACTGCCACACTACTCACCTTTGCATTCAAATTACCCATTACTATAACCCGGTCTCATGCATCAAAACTGCTAACACACTTACTCAGTTGCTCCCAAAACACTTGCCTCTCATGATCTTTCTTATCATGTCCAGGTGCATAGGCACCAATAATCACGCATCTCTCTCCATCCACTTTCAGTATTACCCATGTCAATCTAGAGTTTACTTTATTACACTCTATCACATACTCCCACAACTCCTGTTTCAGGAGAAGTGCTACTCCTTCCTTTACTCTTGTCCTCTCACCAGCCTCTGACTTTATTCCCAAAGCATTCCCAAACCACTCCTCCCCTTTACCCTTGAGCTTCGTTTCACTCAGAGTCAAAACATCCAGGTTCCTTTCCTCAAACATATTACCTATCTCTCCTTTTTTCTCATCTTGGTTGTATCCACACTCATTTAGACACCCCAATCTTAGCCTTCGAAGAGGATGTGCACTCCTCGCGTGACTCTTTCTTCTGTTTCCCCTTTTAGAAAGTTGAAATATAAGGAGGGGAGGGTTGCTAGCCCCCCGCTCTCGTCCCCTATAGTCCCCTTTCACGACATGCGAGAAATGTGTGGGAAGTATTCTTTCTCCTCTATCCCCATGGATATGTGTAATATTATATGATATACATATATATATGTTATATTTATTGTTGACTGGTCGGTAAGGTTATTTAATGTATGTATGATTCATGGTGAGGTGCCTGAGGATTGGCGGAATGCTTGCATAGTGCCATTGTACAAAGGCAAAGGGGATAAGAGTGAGTGCTCAAATTACAGAGGTATAAGTTTGTTGAGTATTCCTGAGAAATTGTATGGGAGGATATTGATTTAGAGGGTGAAGGCATGTACAGAGCATCAGATTGGGGAAGAGCAGTGTGGTTTCAGAAGTGGTAGAGAATGTGTAGAATGTATGTGAGAAATACTTAGAAAAGCAAATGGATTTGTATGTAGCATTTACGGATCTGGAGAAGGCATGTGATAGAGTTGATAGAGATGCTCTGTGGAAGGTATTAAGAATATATGGTGTGAGAGGCAAGTTGTTAGAAGCAGTGAAAAGTTTTTATCGAGGATGTAAGGCATGTGTACATGTAGGAAGAGAGGAAAGAGATTGGTTCTCAGTGAATGTAGGTTTGCAGCAGGGGTGTGTGATGTCTCCATGGTTGTTTAATTTGTTTATGGATGGGGTTGTTAGGGAGGTGAATGCAAGAGTTTTGGAAAGAGGGGCAAGTATGAAGTCTGTTGGGGATGAGAGAGCTTGAGAAGTGAGTCAGTTGTTGTTCGCTGATGATACAGCGCTGGTGGCTGATTCATGTGAGAAACTGCAGAAGCTGGTGACTGAGTTTGGTAAAGTGTTTGAAAGAAGAAAGTTAAGAGTAAATGTGAATAAGAGCAAGGTTATTAGGTACAGTAGGGTTGAGGGTCAAGTCAATTGGGAGGTGAATTTGAATGGAGAGAAACTGGAGGAAGTGAAGTGTTTTAGATATCTGGGAGTGGATCTGGCAGCAGATGGAACCATGGAAGCAGAAGTGAATCATTGGGTGGGGGAGGGGGCGAAAATTCTGGGAGCCTTGAAGAATGTTTGGAAGTCGAGAACATTATCTCGGAAAGCAAAAATGGGTATGTTTGAAGGAATAGTGGTTCCAACAATGTTGTATGGCTTCGAGGCGTGGGCTATGGATAGAGTTGTGCGTAGGAGGGTGGACGTGCTGCAAATAAGATGTTTAAGGACAATATGTGGTGTGAGGTGGTTTGATCGAGTAAGTAATGTAAGGGTAAGAGAGATGTGTGGAAATAGAGCGTGGTTGAGAGAGCAGAAGAGGGTGTTTTGAAATGTTTTGGTCACATGGAGAGAATGAGTGAGGAAAGATTGACCAAGAGGATATATGTGTCAGAGGTGGAGGGAACGAGGAGAAGTGGGAGACCAAATTGGATTTGGAAAGATGGAGTGAAAAAGATTTTGAGTGATCGGGGCCTGAACATGCAGGAGGGTGAAAGGCGTGCAAGGAATAGAGTGAATTGGAGCGATGTGGTATACCGGGGTCGACATGCTGTCAGTGGATTGAACCATGGCATGTGAAGTGTCTGGGGTAAACCATGGAAAGTTGTGTGGGGCCTGGATGTGGAAAGGGAGCTGTGGTTTTGGTGCATTATTACATGACAGGTAGAGACTGAGTGTGAACGAATGTGGCCTTTGTTGTCTTTTCCTAGCGCTACCTCGCACACATGAGGGGGGAGGGGGATGTTATTCCATGTGTGGCGAGGTGGCGATGGGAATGAATAAAGGCAGAAAGTGTGAATTATGTACATGTTTATATATGTATATGTCTGTGTGTATATATATATATATATATATATGTGTTCATTGAGATGTATAGGTATGTATATTTGCGTGTGTGGACGTGTATATATATACATGTGTATGTGGGTGGGTTGGGCTGTTCTTTCGTCTGTTTCCTTGCGCTACGTCGCTAACGCAGGAGACAGCGACAAAGCAAAATAAATAAATATTAATATATTTTATTATATTATAGTATTATATTATTCTTTGTTGCTGGCTCCCTTTTTAGCAAGGTAGCGCAAGGAAACAGACGAAAGAATGGTCCAACCCACCCACATACACACATATATACATACAAGCCCACACACGCACATATACATACATAAACATTTCAACGTATACATGCATATATATACACAGACATGTACATATCTACATTTGCACATATTGATACTTCCTGCCTTCATCTATTCTCATTGCCACCTCACCACACATGAAATGGCAACCCACTCCCTCCACGTGCCCGCGAGTTAGCACTTAATGCACAGAAACCACAGCCCCCTTTCCACATCCAGGCCCCCCAAATCTTTCCATAGTTTACCCCAGATGCTTCACATCCCCTGGTTCATTCCATTGATAGTACGTCAACCCCGGTATACCACATTGTTCCAATTCACTTTATTCCTTGCACGCCTTTCACCCTCCTGTATTTTCAGGCCCCGATCACTCAAAATCTTTTTTATTCCATCCTTCCACCTCTAAATCTGTCTCCCACCTCTCGTTCCCTCCACCTCTGACACATATATCCTTTTTTTCAATCTTTCCTCACTCATCCACTCCATGTGACTAAACCATTTCAATACTCTCTCTTTTCCTCTCCCAACCACACTGTTTTTATTACCACACATCTCTCTTACCCTTTTATTACATACTCAATCAGACCACCTCACACCACATATTGTCCTCAAGCATCTCATTTCCAACACATCCACCCTCCTCTGCACAACCCAATATATAGCCCATGCCTTGCAACCATATAACGTTGTTGGAACCACTATTCCTTCAGACGTACCCATTTTTGCTCTCCGAGACAGCATTCTCACCTTCCATACAATCTTCAATGCTCCCAGAAGCGTCGCCCCCTCCTTCACCCTCTGACTCACTTCCACTTCCATGGTTCCGTCTATATATATATATATATATATATATATATATATATATATATATATCCCTGGGGATAGGGGATTAAGAATACTTCCCACGTATTCCCTGCGTGTCGTAGAAGGCGACTAAAAGGGGAGGGAGCGGGGGGCTGGAAATCCTCCCCTCTCATTTTTTTTTTTTTTTTTTTAAATTTTCCAAAAGAAGGAACAGAGGGGGCCAGGTGAGGATATTCAAAAAAAGGCCCAGTCCTCTGTTCCTAACGCTACCTCGCTAACGCGGGAAATGGCGAATAGTTTAAAAGAAAAAAAAATATATATATATATTTCTTTTTTTTTTTCTTTTGCTTTGTCGCTGTCTCCCGCATTTGCGAGGTAGCGCAAGGAAACAGACAAAAGAAATGGCCCAACCCACCCCCATACACATGTATATACATACGTCCACACACGCAAATATACATACCTACACAGCTTTCCATGGTTTACCCCAGACGCTTCACATGCCCTGATTCAATCCACTGACAGCACGTCAACCCCGGTATACCACATCGCTCCAATTCACTCTATTCCTTGCCCTCCTTTCACCCTCCTGCATGTTCAGGCCCCGATCACACAAAATCTTTTTCACTCCATCTTTCCACCTCCAATTTGGTCTCCCTCTTCTCCTCGTTCCCTCCACCTCCGACACATATATCCTCTTGGTCAATCTTTCCTCACTCATTCTCTCCATGTGCCCAAACCATTTCAAAACACCCTCTTCTGCTCTCTCAACCACGCTCTTTTTATTTCCACACATCTCTCTTACCCTTACGTTACTTACTCGATCAAGCCACCTCACACCACACATTGTCCTCAAACATCTCATTTCCAGCACATCCATCCTCCTGCGCACAACTCTATCCATAGCCCACGCCTCGCAACCATACAACATTGTTGGAACCACTATTCCTTCAAACATACCCATTTTTGCTTTTCGAGACAATGTTCTCGACTTCCACACATTCTTCAAGGCTCCCAGAATTTTCGCCCCTTCCACCACCCTATGATCCACTTCCGCTTCCATGGTTCCATCCGCTGCCAGATCCACTCCCAGATATCTAAAACACTTCACTTCCTCCAGTTTTTCTCCATTCAAACTCACCTCCCAATTGACTTTTTGACCCTCAACCCTACTGTACCTAATAACCTTGCTCTTATTCACATTTACTCTTAACTTTCTTCTTTCACACACTTTACCAAATTCAGTCACCAGCTTCTGCAGTTTCTCACATGAATCAGCCACCAGCGCTGTATCATCAGCGAACAACAACTGACTCACTTCCCAAGCTCTCTCATCCCCAACAGACTTCATACTTGCCCCTCTTTCCAAAACTCTTCCATTCACCTCCCTAACAACCCCATCCATAAACAAATTAAACAACCATGGAGACATCATACACCCCTGCCGCAAACCTACATTCGCTGAGAACCAATCACTTTCCTCTCTTCGTACACGTACACATGCCTTACATCCTCGATAAAAACTTTTCACTGCTTCTAACAACTTGCCTCCCACACCATATATTCTTAATACCTTCCACAGAGCATCTCTATCAACTCTATCATATGCCTTCTCCAGATCCATAAATGCTACATACAAATCCATTTGCTTTTCTAAGTATTTCTCACATACATTCTTCAAAGCAAACACCTGATCCACACATCCTCTACCACTTCTGAAACCACACTGCTCTTCCCCAATCTGATGCTCTGTACATGCCTTCACCCTCTCAATCAATACCCTCCCATATAATTTACCAGGAATACTCAACAAACTTATACCTCTGTAATTTGAGCACTCACTCTTATCCCCTTTGCCTTTGTACAATGGCACTATGCACGCATTCCGCCAATCCTCAGGCACCTCACCATGAGTCATACATACATTAAATAACCTTACCAACCAGTCAACAATACAGTCACCCCCTTTTTTAATAAATTCCACTGGAATACCATCCAAACCTGCTGCCTTGCCGGCTTTCATCTTCCGCAAAGCTTTTACTACCTCTTCTCTGTTTACCAAATCATTTTACCTAACCCTCTCACTTTGCACACCACCTCGACCAAAACACCCTATATCTGCCACTCTATCATCAAACACATTCAACAAACCTTCAAAATACTCACTCCATCTCCTTCTCACATCACCACTACTTGTTATCACCTCCCCATTTGCGCCCTTCACTGAAGTTCCCATTTGCTCCCTTGTCTTACGCACTTTATTTACCTCCTTCCAGAACATCTTTTTATTCTCCCTAAAATTTAATGATACTCTCTCACCCCTACTCTCATTTGCCCTTTTTTCACCTCTTGCACCTTTCTCTTGACCTCCTGTCTCTTTCTTTTATACATCTCCCACTCAATTTCATTTTTTCCCTGCAAAAATCGTCCAAATGCCTCTCTCTTCTCTTTCACTAATACTCTTACTTCTTCATCCCACCACTCACTACCCTTTCTAATCAACCCACCTCCCACTCTTCTCATGCCACAAGCATCTTTTGCGCAATCCATCACTGATTCCCTAAATACATCCCATTCCTCCCCACTCCCCTTACTTCCATTGTTCTCACCTTTTTCCATTCTGTACTCAGTCTCTCCTGGTACTCCTCACACAAGTCTCCTTCCCAAGCTCACTTACTCTCACTACTCTCTTCACCCTGACATTCTCTCTTCTTCTCTGAAAACCTCTACATATTTTCACCTTCGCCTCCACAAGATAATGATCAGAAATCCATCCAGTTGCACCTCTCAGCACATTATCATCCGAAAGTCTCTCTCGCGCCTATCAATTAACACGTGATTTAATAATGCTCTTTGACCCTCTCTCCTACTCAAAATATGTATACTTATGTATATCTCTCTTTTTAAACCAGGTATTCCCAATCACTAATCTTTTTCAGCACACAAATCTAAAACTCTTCACTATTTCCAAAACTGAACACCCCATGTACACCAGTTTATTCCATCGACTGCCACACTACTCACCTTTGCATTCAAATTACCCATTACTATAACCCGGTCTCATGCATCAAAACTGCTAACACACTTACTCAGTTGCTCCCAAAACACTTGCCTCTCATGATCTTTCTTATCATGTCCAGGTGCATAGGCACCAATAATCACGCATCTCTCTCCATCCACTTTCAGTATTACCCATGTCAATCTAGAGTTTACTTTATTACACTCTATCACATACTCCCACAACTCCTGTTTCAGGAGAAGTGCCACTCCTTCCTTTACTCTTGTCCTCTCACCAGCCTCTGACTTTATTCCCAAAGCATTCCCAAACCACTCCTCCCCTTTACCCTTGAGCTTCGTTTCACTCAGAGTCAAAACATCCAGGTTCCTTTCCTCAAACATATTACCTATCTCTCCTTTTTTCTCATCTTGGTTGTATCCACACTCATTTAGACACCCCAATCTTAGCCTTCGAAGAGGATGTGCACTCCTCGCGTGACTCTTTCTTCTGTTTCCCCTTTTAGAAAGTTGAAATATAAGGAGGGGAGGGTTGCTAGCCCCCCGCTCTCGTCCCCTATAGTCCCCTTTCACGACATGCGAGAAATGTGTGGGAAGTATTCTTTCTCCCCTATCCCCATGGATATGTGTAATATTATATGATATACATATATATATGTTATATATATTGTTGACTGGTCGGTAAGGTTATTTAATGTATGTATGATTCATGGTGAGGTGCCTGAGGATTGGCAGAATGCTTGCATAGTGCCATTGTACAAAGGCAAAGGGGATAAGAGTGAGTGCTCAAATTACAGAGGTATAAGTTTGTTGAGTATTCCTGAGAAATTATATGGGAGGATATTGATTGAGAGGGTGAAGGCATGTACAGAGCATCAGATTGGGGAAGAGCAGTGTGGTTTCAGAAGTGGTAGAGAATGTGTAGAATGTATGTGAGAAATACTTAGAAAAGCAAATGGATTTGTATGTAGCATTTACGGATCTGGAGAAGGCATGTGATAGAGTTGATAGAGATGCTCTGTGGAAGGTATTAAGAATATATGGTGTGAGAGGCAAGTTGTTAGAAGCAGTGAAAAGTTTTTATCGAGGATGTAAGGCATGTGTACATGTAGGAAGAGAGGAAAGAGATTGGTTCTCAGTGAATGTAGGTTTGCAGCAGGGGTGTGTGATGTCTCCATGGTTGTTTAATTTGTTTATGGATGGGGTTGTTAGGGAGGTGAATGCAAGAGTTTTGGAAAGAGGGGCAAGTATGCAGTCTGTTGTGGATGAGAGAGCTTGGGAAGTGAGTCAGTTGTTGTTCGCTGATGATACAGCGCTGGTGGCTGATTCATGTGAGAAACTGCAGAAGCTGGTGACTGAGTTTGGTAAAGTGTGTGAAAGAAGAGAGTTAAGAGTAAATGTGAATAACAGCAAGGATATTAGGTACAGTAGGGTTAAGGTTCAAGTCAATTGGGAGGTGAGTTTGAATGGAGAAAAACTGGAGGAAGTGAAGTGTTTTAGATATCTGGGAGTGGATCTGGCAGCGGATGGAACCATGGAAGCAGAAGTGGATCATAGGGTGGGGGAGGGGGCGAAAATTCTGGGAGCCTTGAAGAATGTGTGGAAGTCGAGAACATTATCTCGGAAAGCAAAAATGGGTATGTTTGAAGGAATAGTGGTTCAAACAATGTTGTATGGTTGCGAGGCGTGGACTATGGATAGAGTTGTGCGCAGGAGGATGGATGTGCTGGAAATGAGATGTTTGAGGACAATGTGTGGTGTGAGGTGGTTTGATCGAGTAAGTAATGTAAGGGTAAGAGAGATGTGTGGAAATAGAGCGTGGTTGAGAGAGCAGATGAGGGTGTTTTGAAATGGTTTGGTCACATGGAGAGAATGAGTGAGGAAAGATTGACCAAGAGGATATATGTGTCAGAGGTGGAGGGAACGAGGAGAAGTGGGAGACCAAATTGGATTTGGAAAGATGGAGTGAAAAAGATTTTGAGTGATCGGGGCCTGAACATGCAGGAGGGTGAAAGGCGTGCAAGGAATAGAGTGAATTGGAACGATGTGGTATACTGGGGTCGACGTGCTGTCAGTGGATTGAACCATGGCATGTGAAGTGTCTGGGGTAAACCATGGAAAGTTCTGTGGGGCCTGGATGTGGAAAGGGAGCTGTGGTTTCGGTGCATTATTACATGACAGGTAGAGACTGAGTGTGAACGAATGTGGCCTTTGTTGTCTTTTCCTAGCGCTACCTCGCACACATGAGGGGGGAGGGGGTTGTTATTCCATGTGTGGCGAGGTGGCGATGGGAATGAATAAAGGCAGAAAGTGTGAATTATGTACATGTGTATATATGTATATGTCTGTGTGTATATATATATATATGTGTTCATTGAGATGTATAGGTATGTATATTTGCGTGTGTGGACGTGTATATATATACATGTGTATGTGGGTGGGTTGGGCCGTTCTTTCGTCTGTTTCCTTGCGCTACGTCGCTAACGCGGGAGACAGCGACAAAGCAAAATAAATAAATATTAATATATTTTATTATATTATAGTATTATATTATTCTTTGTTGCTGGCTCCCTTTTTAGCAAGGTAGCGCAAGGAAACAGACGAAAGAATGGTCCAACCCACCCACATACACACATATATACATACAAGCCCACAGACGCACATATACATACATAAACGTTTCAACGTATACATGCATATATATACACAGACATGTACATATCTACATTTGCACATATTGATACTTGCTGCCTTCATCTATTCTCATTGCCACCTCACCACACATGAAATGGCAACCCACTCCCTCCACGTGCCCGCGAGTTAGCACTTAATGCACAGAAACCACAGCCCCCTTTCCACATCCAGGCCCCCCAGATCTTTCCATGGTTTACCCCAGATGCTTCACATCCCCTGGTTCATTCCATTGATAGTACGTCGACCCCGGTATACCACATTGTTCCAATTCACTTTATTCCTTGCACGCCTTTCACCCTCCTGTATTTTCAGGCCCCGATCACTCAAAATCTTTTTTATTCCATCCTTCCACCTCTAAATCTGTCTCCCACCTCTCGTTCCCTCCACCTCTGACACATATATCCTTTTTTTCTATCTTTCCTCACTCATCCACTCCATGTGACTAAACCATTTCAATACTCTCTCTTTTCCTCTCCCAACCACACTGTTTTTATTACCACACATATCTCTTACCCTTTTATTACATACTCAATCAGACCACCTCACACCACATATTGTCCTCAAGCATCTCATTTCCAACACATCCACCCTCCTCTGCACAACCCAATATATAGCCCATGCCTTGCAACCATATAACGTTGTTGGAACCACTATTCCTTCAGACGTACCCATTTTTGCTCTCCGAGACAGCATTCTCACCTTCCATACATTCTTCAATGCTCCCAGAAGCGTCGCCCCCTCCTTCACCCTCTGACTCACTTCCACTTCCATGGTTCCGTCTATATATATATATATATATATATATATATATATATATATATATATATATATATATATATATATATATATATTTTCTTTTTTTTTTTCTTTTGCTTTGTCGCTGTCTCCCGCGTTTGCGAGGTAGCGCAAGGAAACAGACAAAAGAAATGGCCCAACCCACCCCCATACACATGTATATACATACGTCCACACGCGCAAATATACATACCTACACAGCTTTCCATGGTTTACCCCAGACGCTTCACATGCCCTGATTCAATCCACTGACAACACGTCAACCCCGGTATACCACATCGCTCCAATTCACTCTATTCCTTGCCCTCCTTTCACCCTCCTGCATGTTCAGGCCCCGATCACACAAAATCTTTTTCACTCCATCTTTCCACCTCCAATTTGGTCTCCCTCTTCTCCTCGTTCCCTCCACCTCCGACACATATATCCTCTTGGTCAATCTTTCCTCACTCATTCTCTCCATGTGCCCAAACCATTTCAAAACACCCTCTTCTGCTCTCTCAACCTAGCTCTTTTTATTTCCACACATCTCTCTTACCCATACGTTACTTACTCGATCAAACCACCTCACACCACACATTGTCCTCAAACATCTCATTTCCAGCACATCCATCCTCCTGCGCACAACTCTATCCATAGCCCACGCCTCGCAACCATACAACATTGTTGGAACCACTATTCCTTCAAACATACCCATTTTTGCTTTCCGAGACAATGTTCTCGACTTCCAAACAATCTTCAAGGCTCCCAGAATTTTCGCCCCTTCCCCCACCCTATGATCCACTTCTGCTTCCATGGTTCCATCCGCTGCCAGATCCACTCCCAGATATCTAAAACACTTCACTTCCTCCAGTTTTTCTCCATTCAAACTCACCTCCCAATTGACTTGACCCTCAACCCTACTGTACCTAATAACCTTGCTCTTATTCACATTTACTCTTAACTTTCTTCTTTCACACACTTTACCAAACTCAGTCACCAGCTTCTGCAGTTTCTCACATGAATCAGCCACCAGCGCTGTATCATCAGCGAACAACAACTGACTCACTTCCCAAGCTCTCTCATCCCCAACAGACTTCATACTTGCCCCTCTTTCCAAAACTCTTGCATTCACCTCCCTAACAACCCCATCCATAAACAAATTAAACAACCATGGAGACATCATACACCCCTGCCGCAAACCTACATTCGCTGAGAACCAATCACTTTCCTCTCTTCCTACACGTACACATGCCTTACATCCTCGATAAAAACTTTTCACTGCTTCTAACAACTTGCCTCCCACACCATATATTCTTAATACCTTCACAGAGCATCTCTATCAACTCTATCATATGCCTTCTCCAGATCCATAAATGCTACATACAAATCCATTTGCTTTTATAAGTATTTCTCACATACATTCTTCAAAGCAAACACCTGATCCACACATCCTCTACCACTTCTGAAACCACACTGCTCTTCCCCAATCTGATGCTCTGTACATGCCTTCACCCTCTCAATCAATACCCTCCCATATAATTTACCAGGAATACTCAACAAACTTATACCTCTGTAATTTGAGCACTCACTCTTATCCCCTTTGCCTTTGTACAATGGCACTATGCACGCATTCCGCCAATCCTCAGGCACCTCACCATGAGTCATACATACATTAAATAACCTTACCAACCAGTCAACAATACAGTCACCCCCTTTTTTAATAAATTCCACTGCAATACCATCCAAACCTGCTGCCTTGCCGGATTTCATCTTCTGCAAAGCTTTTACTACCTCTTCTCTGTTTACCAAATCATTTTACCTAACCCTCTCACTTTGCACACCACCTCGACCAAAACACCCTATATCTGCCACTCTATCATCAAACACATTCAACAAACCTTCAAAATACTCACTCCATCTCCTTCTCACATCACCACTACTTGTTATCACCTCCCCATTTGCGCCCTTCACTGAAGTTCCCATTTGCTCCCTTGTCTTACGCACTTTATTTACCTCCTTCCAGAACATCTTTTTATTCTCCCTAAAATTTAATGATGCTCTCTCACCCCTACTCTCATTTGCCCTTTTTTTCACCTCTTGCACCTTTCTCTTGACCTCCTGTCTCTTTCTTTTATACATCTCCCACTCAATTTCATTTTTTCCCTGCAAAAATCGTCCAAATGCCTCTCTCTTCTCTTTCACTAATACTCTTACTTCTTCATCCCACCACTCACTACCCTTTCAAATCAACCCACCTCCCACTCTTCTCATGCCACAAGCATCTTTTGTGCAATCCATCACTGATTCCCTAAATACATCCCATTCCTCCCCCACTCCCCTTACTTCCATTGTTCTCACCTTTTTCCATTCTGTACTCAGTCTCTCCTGGTACTTCCTCACACAAGTCTCCTTCCCAAGCTCACTTACTCTCACCACCCTCTTCACCCCAACATTCACTCTTCTTTTCTGAAAACCCATACAAATCTTCACCTTAGCCTCCACAAGATAATGATCAGACATCCCTCCAGTTGCACCTCTCAGCACATTAACATGTGCGAGGTAGCGCAAGGAAAGATACAAAAGAAATGGCCCAACCCACCCCCATACACATGTATATACATACGTCCACACACGCAAATATACATACCTACACAGCTTTCCATGTTTTACCCCAGACGCTTCACATGCCCTGATTGTATCCACTGACAGCACGTCAACCCCGGTATACCACATCGATCCAATTCACTCTATTCCTTGCCCTCCTTTCACCCTCCTGCATGTTCAGGCCCCGATCACACAAAATCTTTTTCACTCCATCTTTCCACCTCCAATTTGGTCTCCCACTTCTCGTTCCCTCCACCTCCGACACATATATCCTCTTGGTCAATCTTTCCTCACTCATTCTCTCCATGTGCCCAAACCATTTCAAAACACCCTCTTCTGCTCTCTCAACCACGCTCTTTTTATTTCCACACATCTCTCTTACCCTTACGTTACATACTTGATCAAATCACCTCACACCACACATTGTCCTCAAACATCTCATTTCCAGCACATCCATCCTCCTGCGCACAACTCTATCCATAGCCCACGCCTCACAACCATACAACATTGTTGGAACCACCATTCCTTCAAACATACCCATTTTTGCTTTCCGAGATAATGTTCTCGACTTCCACACATTCTTCAAGGCTCCCAGGATTTTCGTCCCCTCCCCCACCCTATGATCCACTTCCGCTTCCATGGTTCCATCTGCTGCCAGATCCACTCCCAGATATCTAAAACACTTCACTTCCTCCAGTTTTTCTCCATTCAAACTTACCTCCCAATTGACTTGACCCTCAGCCCTACTGTACCTAATTACCTTGCTCTTATTCACATTTACTCTTAACATTCTTCTTTCACACACTTTACCAAACTCAGTCACCAGCTTCTGCAGTTTCTCACATGAATCAGCCACCAGCGCTGTATCATCAGCGAACAACAACTGACTCACTTCTCAAGCTCTCTCATCCCCAACAGACTTCATACTTGCCCCTCTTTCCAAAACTCTTGCATTCACCTCCCTAACAACCCCATCCATAAACAAATTGAACAACCATGGAGACATCACACACCCCTGCCGCAAACCCACATTCACTGAGAACCAATCACTTTCCTCTCTTCCTACACGTACACATGCCTTACATCCTTGATAAAAACTTTTCACTGCTTCTAACAACTTGCCTCCCACACCATATATTCTTAATACCCTCCACAGGGCATCTCTATCAACTCTGTCATATGCCTTCTCCAGATCCATAAATGCTACATACAAATCCATTTGCTTTTCTAAGTATTTCTCACATTCATTCTTCAAAGCAAACACCTGATCCACACATATATATATATATATATATATATATATATATATATATATATATATATATATATATATATATATATATATATATAAAGTATAAAAGAAAAAAAAAAATATATATATATATATATATTTTTTTTTTCTTTTTGCTTTGTCGCTGTCTCCTGCGTTTGTGAGGTAGCGCAAGGAAACAGACGAAAGAAATGGCCCAACCCACCCCCATACACATGTATATACATACGTCCACAAACGCAAATATACATACCTACACAGCTTTCCATGGTTTACCCCAGACGCTTCAGATGCCTTGATTCAATCCACTGACAGCACGTCAACCCCGGTATACCACATCGCTCCAATTCACTCTATTCCTTGCCCTCCTTTCGCCCTCCTGCATGTTCAGGCCCCGATCACACAAAATCTTTTTCACTCCATCTTTCCACCTCCAATTTGGTCTCCCTCTTCTCCTCGTTCCCTCCACCTCCGACACATATATCCTCCTGGTCAATCTTTCCTCACTCATTCTCTCCATGTGACCAAACCATTTCAAAACACCCTCTTCTGCTCTCTCAACCACGCTCTTTTTATTTCCACACATCTCTCTTACCTTTACGTTACTTACTCAATCAAACCACCTCACACCACACATTGTCCTCAAACATCTCATTTCCAGCACATCCATCCTCCTGCGCACAACTCTATCCATAGTCCACGCCTCGCAACCATACAACATTGTCGGAACCACTATTCCTTCAAACATACCCATTTTTGCTTTCCGAGATAATGTTCTCGACTTCCACACATTCTTCAAGGCTCCCAGAATTTTTGCCCCCTCCCCCACCCAATGATCCACTTCCGCTTCCATGTTTCCATCCGCTGCCAGATCCACTCCCAGATATCTAAAACACTTCACTTCCTCCAGTTTTTCTCCATTCAAACTCACCTCCCAATTGACTTGACCCTCAACCCTACTGTACCTAATAACCTTGCTCTTATTCACATTTACTCTTAACTTTCTTCTTTCACACACTTTACCAAACTCAGTCACCAGCTTCTGCAGTTTCTCACATGAATCAGCCACCAGCGCTGTATCATCAGCGAACAACAACTGACTCACTTCCCAAGCTCTCTCATCCCCAACAGACTTCATACTTGCCCCTCTTTCCAAAACTCTTGCATTCACCTCCCTAACAACCCCATCCATAAACAAATTAAACAACCATGGAGACATCACACACCCCTGCCGCAAACCTACATTCACTGAGAACCAGTCACTTTCCTCTCTTCCTACACGTACACATGCCTTACATCCTCGATAAAAACTTTTCACTGCTTCTAACAACTTGCCTCCCACACCATATGTTCTTAATACCTTCCACAGAGCATCTCTATCAACTCTATCATATGCCTTCTCCAGATCCATAAATGCTACATACAAATCCATTTGCTTTTCTAAGTATTTCTCACATACATTCTTCAAAGCAAACACCTGATCCACACATCCTCTACCACTTCTGAAACCACACTGCTCTTCCCCAATCTGATGCTCTGTACATGCCTTCACCCTCTCAATCAATACCCTCCCATATAATTTGCCAGGAATACTCAACAAACTTATACCTCTGTAATTTGAGCACTCACTCTTATCCCCTTTGCCTTTGTACAATGGCACTATGCACTCTATCATCAAACACATTCAACAAACCTTCAAAATACTCACTCCATCTCCTTCTCACATCACCACTACTTGTTATCACCTCCCCATTTGCGCCCTTCACTGAAGTTCCCATTTGCTCCCTTGTCTTACGCACTTTATTTACCTCCTTCCAGAACATCTTTTTATTCTCCCTAAAATTTAATGATACTCTCTCACCCCAACTCTCATTTGCCCTTTTTTTCACCTCGTGCACCTTTCTCTTGACCTCCTGTCTCTTTCTTTTATACATCTCCCACTCAATTTCATTTTTTCCCTGCAAAAATTGTCCAAATGCCTCTCTCTTCTCTTTAACTAATACTCTTACTTCTTCATCCCACCACTCACTACCCTTTCTAATCAACCCACCTCTCACTCTTCTCATGCCACAAGCATCTTTTGCGCAATCCATCACTGATTCCCTAAATACATCCCATTCCTCCCCCACTCCCCTTACTTTCATTGTTCTCACCTTTTTCCATTCTGTAGTCAGTCTCTCCTGGTACTTCCTCACACAAGTCTCCTTCCCAAGCTCACTTACTCTCACCACCCTCTTTACCCCAACACTCACTCTTCTTTTCTGGAAACCCATACAAATCTTCACCTTAGCCTCCACAAGATAATGATCAGACATCCCTCCAGTTGCACCTCTCAGCACATTAACATCCAAAAGTCTCTCTTTCGCGCGCCTGTCAATTAACACGTAATCCAATAACGCTCTCTGGCCATCTGTCCTACTTACATAAGTATACTTATGTATATCTTGATTTTTAAACGAGGTATTCCCAATCATCAGTCCTTTTTCAGCACATAAATCTACAAGCTCTTCACCATTTCCATTTACAACACTGAACACCCCATGTATACCAATTATTCCCTCAACTGCCACATTACTCACCTTTGCATTCAAATCACCCAACACTATAACCCGGTCTCGTGCATCAAAACCACTAACACACACATATATATATATATATATATATATATATATATATATATATATATATATATATTTCTTTCTTTCTTTCAAACTATTCGCCATTTCCCGCATTAGCGAGGTAGCTTTAAGAACAGAGGATTGGGCCTTTGAGGGAATATTCTCACTTGGCCCCCTTCTCTGTTCCTTCTTTTGGAAAATTAAAAAAAAAACGAGAGGGGAGGATTTCCAGCCCCACACTCCCTCCCCTTTTAGTCGACTTCTACGACACGCAGGGAATACGTGGGAAGTATTCTTTCTCCCCTATCCCCAGGGATATATATATATATATATATATATATATATATATATATATATATATATATATATCTTTTCTTTTTCTTTTTTTTTTTAAACTATTCGCCATTTCCCGCGTTAGCGAGGTAGCATTAAGAACAGAGGACTGGGCCTTTGAGGGAATACCCTCACCTGGCCCAATTCTCTGTTCCTTCTTTTGGAAAATTAAAAAAAAACGAGAGGGGAGGATTTCCAGCCCCCCGCTCCCTCCCCTTTTAGTTGCCTTCTACGACACGCAGGGAATACGTGGGAAGTATTCTTAATCCCCTATCCCTATATATATATATATATATATATATATATATATATATATATATATATTTTTTTTTAATTTTCCAAAAGAAGGAACAGAGAAGGAAGCCAGGTGAGGATATATCCTCAGAGGCCCAGTTCTCTGTTCTTAACGCTACCTTGCTAATGCGGGAAATGGCGAATAGTTTGAAAAAAAAAATATATATATTTATATATATATATATATATATATATATATATATATATATATATATATATATATATATATATATATATATATCCCTGGGGATTGGGGATTAAGAATACTTCCCACGTATTCCCTGCGAATCGTAGAAGGCGACTAAAAGGGAGGGAGCGGGGGGCTGGAAATCCTCCCCTCTCGTTTTTTTTTTTTTTTTTTTCCAAAAGAAGGAACAGAGAATTGGGCCAGGTGAGGGTATTCCCTCAAAGGCCCAGTCCTCTGTTCTTAACGCTACCTTGCTAACGCGGGAAATGGCGAATAGTTTGAAAAAAAAAAAATATATATATATATATATATATATATATATATATATATATATATATATATATATATATATATATATATATATATATTCCCAATCACCAGTTCTTTTTCAGCACACAAATCCACAAGCTCTTTACCATTTTCATTTTCAACTCTGAACAACCCTTATATGCCAATTATACCCTCAACTGCCACATTACTCACCTTCGCATTCAAATCGTCCATCAGTATAACCCAGTCTCGTGTATCAAAGCTGCTAGCACACTCACTCAGCTGCCTTTCGTGATCTTTCCTCTCATGACCAAGTGCATAGGCACCAATAATCACCCATATCTCTCCGTCCACTTTCACTTTTGCCCACTTCAATATGGAATTTACTTTCTTACATTCTATTACATAATCCCACAGTTCCTGCTTCAAGAGTAATGCTCCTCCTTCCTTAGCTCTTGTCTTTTCACCAACCCCTGACTTTACTGCCAAGACATTCCCAAACCATTCTTCCCTGGTATCATTTACATATATATACATAAATGCCCATACATGCACATATATATACATATACATTTCACCTTACACATACATATACACACACAGACATATACATATACACACATTTACATATATTCATACTTGCTACCTTCATCCATTCCTATCACTACCTTGCCACACAGGAAATAGCACCCCCCCCCAACACACACACACACACACACACACACACACACACACACACACACACACACACACACCCCTTCCTCCTCCAGCAAGGTATCGAAAGGGAAAGACAAAATGGCCACATTTGTTCTCACTCAGTCTCTAGCTGTTATGTGTAATGCACCGAAACCACAGTTCCCTTTTCACATCCAGGCTCCATAGACCTTCCCATGGTTTACCCCAGACGCTTCACATTCCCTGGTTCAATCCATTGACAGCACGTCAACCCCATTATACCACATAGGTCCAATTCACTCTACAGGTACACCACAAATATTCCGGCAACTGTTGGTTCAGCACCTCTTTTAGTCCGGACAGAATTACATGAGGGAACTTGAATTTATCGCGGCCACCATACTAGTTTACTGGGTGGCCAAAGATGTCGCTGTGTGTAGGGCCCACTTATTTACATTTTTTACACCACTCGTTGGTGGTGATACCGCAATTCTGTGAGATTCTTAATTTATTTTGCTTAAATTTAACTCCAGCTATGGCTTCTAAGATATATGAGAGTGTCGGTCGTGGTGTCAAACGTAAACACCAGTCCATATTGATCCAAGATAAAGAAGAACTGTTTAAAAAATGGACCGTGGTGTTTTGGTGCGTAAGCTGTGTGACATCTACAGTATTGGTTCATCAACTGTTTATGATATAAAGAAGCAAAGGGAGAAAATGTTTAAATTCTATGCTGACAGCGATTCCAAGAAGCAAATGACGATTAGAAAAACTATGAAAGATGGTAAGAGTACTGAGCACAATCGAGTGATGATGGAATGGTTTCAACAGCGTCGGAGTGGTGATGTGGACTTGTCAGGTAGCATAATAATGGACCAGACTAAGTTGTTCCATAAAGAACTTCAATTACAACATGAGCATGACTATAGTGAAGGATGGCTTCAAAGATTCAAGAAGCGTTTTGGAATTTCCATGAATAAAGTATGCTGAGAAAAGCAGTCTGCAAACCACGAAGGAGCTACTGAGTATGTGGACGAATTTTCGAAACTCTTAGCTGACGAGCACCTCAGTCCTGAGCTGGTGTATAATGTAGATGAAACTGCATTATTCTGGTGATGCTTACCTGGGAAAACACTAACAACAGAAGATGAAAAAGACCCCACAGGATTCAAACATGGGTGTATCTAGGGGAAATATCGTCTATGGCAAGCACTGATATTGCGCCCCTGTCCAATCAAATACCAATATTTTTTGTTTTTATTACCTCCCCCAAGGAGATAATGTTTTACCGGTGTTTGTTTGTTTGTCTGTGAGGAACTTTCAACAAAAGTTATAAGTAAATTTTGATGACAGTTTCAGGGAAAGTCAGAATTGACAGAAGGACCATCTGATTAGATTTTGGGAGTGATCCAAAACATTGTCTGTATCCATTATGGAAATATATATTTTTGTGAATAACCATTGAATTAATAATATCAATGTGATTCCAAATGCCAAAGATATGTTTTCATGGTCAAGAAATCTAAATCTTTAAGATCCGAATCATTGTCTGGATCCAGGACGCCATTACACCACTGGCGCCCCCCTTCAGTTGGCGCCCAGGGCACCTGCCCTACCTGCCATACCCTAGATACGCCACTGGGTTCAAACAATCTAAGGACAGACCATCTTAGGGTGCCCAAACATTTAATGTTTGTTTAATGTAAATTTCTAGCAGTCCATGGTATTCTTTAGACACATGGGAGATGTATAATTAGTGAGTTATTGGCGTGTTAATGAATTATTATTACGTGACCACGGTTGGTCAGGCAAAATGGTTAATTTGGCAAGGCCTTGGAACCAAGAGTGCAGGAAAATCGGTGGTGTACTTGTATTCCTTGCACATGTATGAATAAATGATGTGCTTACTTCTCATGGTGTCATAAAGAACTAGTCTTGTGAATGTAATATGATTTGCAAGTTCTTGTGAATAATGAAAGTATGAAGTTTAATTATTTGAAGGCATTGAGAATTGACAGGAAAGTCCAATAGTATATGTTCAACATTTGATAAGAAATGCAATGTGAGTAAGTATTTGGCTTGGATGTAATTCTTTGTAGCATGCTACATCAGTGTCTCTATTTTCCAGTTACCATCACCCGAGGATTACATGGTGGAAAGATCACCAGTAAAAGCAAGGGGCTATATTGAAGTAAGTAATTTTTCATATCACTTATTTTTTTAATTTAATTAGTTTAATCTAAAAAGTGTAGTTTCACTTCCATCCTGCCAGAGCGGTAGCTGTTCGTTCATCATGCTTTGTATTACAGTTAAATCATAATAGTTTGAAAAGACTACATATGTTTATGTCAGCAAAAAAGTCTCTGTAACCTTGGGTTCCATGAAATTCAAAATGAGCAGTACTACAGTATTCTGTTGCTTTGGTATGGTTGATACTTTTGACTAATTTTTTTATTTATTATATAATCAAAAATCCCTTTCTTATGTTATATTCTTTTATTTACCCCTGTTAGATAATGTTAACAGTTATTTGTTTACTGAAACGGGACAAACAATTATATTTCACTACTTTGGTGATACTCATTTTAAGAATTATTTGTGCCATACTTATAGTAAGAAATATTCTAGGGAGCTAAAAGATGAGTTGCCATTTACTGAATATTCTGTGAGTATGAAAGAATACAATAAGAAAGTGAAAGTGCTGACTAACAGCATTAGAAATATCATTTAGTTTTCCTCAGTGGTATATCATAACCAATGAGGTCAGATGCTGCTGCTGTGATAGGCTTGGAATTTGGGAAAGTTTTGATTCTCAGTACTTCAAGGGGATAATCTAGTCTTATAATGCATCTAAGTCTCACACAGCCTTCTTTTGGTGCACCTGGGCATGAGAAGAAAGTTCATGTGAGGCAAGTGTTTTGGGAGCAGCTGAGTGAGTGTGTTAGTAGTTTTGATGCACGAGACCGGGTTATAGTGATGGGTTATTTGAATGCAAAGGTGAGTAATGTGGCAGTTGAGGGAATAATTGGTGTACATGAGGTGGTCAGTGCTGTAAATGGAAATGGTGAAGAGCTTGTAGATTCATATGCTGAAAAAGGACTGGTGATTGGGAATACCTGGTTTAAAAAGAGAGATATACATAGGTATACGTATGTAAGTAGGAGAGATGGCCAGAGAGCGTTATTGGATTACGTGTTAATTGGTAGGCGCACGAAAGAGACTTTTGGATGTTAATGTGCTGAGAGGTGCAACTGGAGGGATGTCTGATCATTATCTTGTGGAGGCAAAAGTGAAGATTTGTAGAGGTTTTCAGAAAAGAAGAGAGAATGTTGGGGTGAAGAGAGTGGTGAGAGAAAGTGAGCTTTGGAAGGAGACTTGTGTGAGGAAATACCAGGAGAGACTAAGTACAGAATGGAGTGGGGAAGGAATGGGATGTATTTAGGAAAGCAGTGATGGCTTGTGCAAAAGATGCTTGTGGCATGAGGAGTGTGGGAGGTGGGCAGATTAGAAAGGGTAGTGAGTGGTGGGATGAAGCGGTAAGATTATTAGTGAAAGAGAAGAGAGAGGCATTTGGACGATTTTTGCAGGGAAATAATGCAAATGAGTGGGAGATGTATAAAAGAAAGAGGCAGGAGGTCAAGAGAAAGGTGCAAGAGGTGAAAAAGAGGGCAAATGAGAGTTGAGGTGAGAGAGTATCATTAGATTTTAGGAAGAATAAAAAGATGTTTTGGAAGGAGGTAAATGAAGTGTATAAGACAGAGGAATAAATGGGAACATCAGTGAAGGGGGCTAATGGGAGGTATTAACAAGTAGTGGTGCTGTGAGAAGGAGATGGAGTGAGTATTTTGAAGGTTTGTTGAATGTGTTTGATGATAGAGTGGCAGAAATACGGTGTTTTGGTTGAGGTGGTGTGCAAAGTGAGAGGGTTAGGGAGAATGATTTAGTAAACAGAGAAGAGGTAGTAAAAGCTTTGCTGAAGATGAAAGCCGGCAAGGCAGCGAGTTTGGATGGTATTGCAGTGAAATCTGTTAAAAAAGGGGGTGACTGTATTGTTGACTGGTTGGTAAGATTATTTAATGTATGTATGACTCATGGTTAGGTGCCTGAGGATTGGCGGAGTGCTTGCATAGTGCCATTGTATGAAGGCAAAGGGGATAAAATTTAGTGCTCAAATTACAGAGGTATAAGTTTGTTGAGTGTTCCTAGGAAATTATATGGGAGGGTATTGATTGAGAGGGTGAAGGCATGTACAGAGCACCAGATTGGGGAAGAGCAGTGTGGCTTCAGAAGTGGTAGAGGATTTGTGGATCAGGTGTTTGCTTTGAAGAATGTATGTGAGAAATACTTAGAAAAGCAATTGGATTTGTATGTAGCATTTATGGATCTGGAGAAGGCATATGATAGAGTTGATAGAGATGTTTTGTAGAAGGTATTGAGAATATATGGTGTGGGAGGCAAGTTGTTAGAAGCAGTGAAGTTTTTATCGAGGATGTAAGGCATATGTACGTGTAGGAAGAGAGGAAAGTGATTGGTTCTCAGTGAATGTCGGTTTGCGGCAGAGGTGCGTGACATCTCCATGGTTGTTTAATTTGTTTATGGATGGGGTTGTTAGGGAGGTGAATGCAAGAGTTTTGGAGAGAGGGGCAAGTGTGCAGTCTGTTGTGGATGAGATGGTTTGGGAAGTGAGTCAGTTGTTGTTCGCTGTGATACAGTGCTGGTGGCTGATTTGTGTGAGAAACTGCAGAAGCTGTTGACTGAGTTTGGTAAAGTGTGTGAAAGAAGAAAGCTGAGAGTAAATGTGAATAAGAGCAAGGCTATTAGGTACAGTAGGGTTGAGGGATAAGTCAATTGGGAGGTAAGTTTGAATGGAGAAAAACTGGAGGAAGTGAAGTATTTTAGATATCTGTGAGGGGATGGAACCATGGAAGTGGAAGAGAATCATTGGGTGGGGGAGGGGGCAAAAGTTCTAGGAGCGTTGAAGAATGTGTGGAAGACGGGAACGTTATCTTGGAAAGCAAAAATGGGTATGTTTGAAGGAATAGTGGTTCCAACAATGTTATATGGTTGCGAGGCGTGAGCTATGGATAGAGTTGTGCGCAGGAGGGTGGATGTGCTGGAAATGAGATGTTTGAGGATAATATGTGGTGTGAGGTGGTTTGATCGAGTAAGTAATGAAAGGGTAAGAGAGATGTGTGATAATAAAAAGAGTGTGGTTGAGAGAGCAGAAGAGGGTGTTTTGAAATGGTTTGGTCACATGGAGAGAATGAGTGAGGAAAGATTGACAAAGAGGATATATGTGTCAGAGGTGGAGGGAGCGAGGAGAAGTGGGAGACCAAACTGGAGGTGGAAAGATGGAGTGAAAATGGTTCTGAGTGATCGGGGCCTGAACATGCAGGAGGTTGAAAGGCGTGCAAGGAATAGAGTGAATTGGAACGATGTGGTATACCGGGGTTGACATAGTGTCAATGGATTGAACTAGGGGTAAACCATGGAAAGTTCTGTGGGGCCTGGATGTGGAAAAGGAGCTTTGGTGTCGGTGCATTATACATGACAGCTAGAGACTGAGTGTGAACGAATGTGGCCTTTGTTGTATTTTCGTAGCGCTACCTCGCGCGCATGCGGGGGTAGGGGGTTGTTATTTCATGTGTGGCGGGGTGGCGATGGGAATGAATAAGGGCAGACAGTATGAATTATGTACGTGCGTATATATGTATATGTCTGTGTGTGTATATATGTATATATATATATATATATATATATATATATATATATATATATATATATATATATATATATATATATATATATATATATGTATACGTTGAGATGTATAGGTATGTGTATGTGCGTGTGTGGACGTGTATGTATATACATGTGTATGTGGGTGGGTTGGGCTATTCTTTCGTCTGTTTCCTTGCGTTACCTTGCTAACGCGGGAGACAGTGACAAAGTATAATAGATAGATAAATAAATAGATAAATAAATACTTGTAGTAAGAAATATTCTAGGGAGCTAAAAGATGAGTTGTCATTTACTAAATAATCCGTGAGTAGGAAAGAATACAATAAGAAAGTGAAAGGGCTGACTAACATCATTAGAAATATCATGTAGTTTTCCTCAGTGGTATATCATAACCAATGAGGTCTGGAGATGCTGCTGCTGTGATAGGCTCGGAATTTGGGAAAGTTTTGATTCTCATTACTTCAAGGGGATAATATAGTTTTATAGATGCATCTAAGTCTCACCCAGCCTTCTCTTGGTGACCTGGATACGACACCATTAGGGATGGAACTAAAGGGTAGATGTTGCCCAACTCCATTAGGGCAATAGTAGAAGTAGTTTTCCTTTTAGATACAGGCACACGCTTAAGGTGTCCAGGGATTTTGGTTTTTCAGACAACTTTGGAGCCTCACTGCCTCTAGAAACACTGTGCTGGAGTTGCCTTCTGCCAATGGCCTTTCAAGAGTGAGGCACAGAAGGCTAAGAAGCAGCCCTGGAGTCTACCAGTTATGCCGAGGAGTAAGAGAGACTAGCAATAGAGGGTGATGGCGCTGAATGGAGAAAAACTGGAGGAAGTGAAGTGTTTTAGATATCTGGGAGTGGATTTGTCAGAGGATGGAACCATGGAAACGGAAGTGAATCATAGGGTGGGGGAGGGGGCGAAAGTTCTGGAAGCGTTGAAGAATGTGTGGAAGTCGAGAACGTTATCTTGGAAAGCAAAAATGGGTGTTTGAAGGAATAGTGGTTCCAACAATGTTATATGGTTGCGAGGCGTGGGCTATGGATAGAGTTGTGCGGAGGAGGATGGATTGGCTGAAAATGAGATGTTTGAGGACAATATGTGGTGTGAGGTGGTTTGATCGAGTAAATAATAATAGGGTAAGAGAGATTAGTGGTAATAAAAAGAGTGTGGTTGGGAGAGTAGAAGAGGGTGTTTTGAAATGGTTTGGTCACATGGAGAGAATGAGTGAGGAAAGATTGACAAAGTGGGTATATTTGTCAGAGGTGGAGGGAACGAGGAGAAGTGGGAGACCAAATTGGAGGTGGAAAGATGGAGTGAAAATGGTTCTGAGTGATCGGGGCCTGAACGTGCAGGAGGGTGAAAGGCGTGCAAGGAATAGAGTGAATTGGAACGATGTGGTATAACGTGGTCGACGTGCTGTCATTGGATTGAACCAGGGCATGTGAAGCGGCTGGGGTAAACCATGGAAAGTTCTGTGGGGCCTGGGTGTGGAAAGGAAGCTTTGGTTTCGGTGCATTATACATGACAGCTAGACAGCGACAAAGTATAATAAAATAAGAAATAAATGTATTATTCATTTTATTTGTTTTTTATGGTTTGTCGCTGTGTCACGCGTTAGCGAGGTAATGCAAGGAAACAGATGAAACAATGGCCCAACCCACCCACATACACGTGTATATACACACACGTCCACACACGCACGTATACATTTCAACGTATATATATATATATATATATATATATATATATATATATATATATATATATATATATATATATATATATATATATATAGAGAGAGAGAGAGAGAGAGAGAGAGAGAGAGAGAGAGAGAGAGAGAGAGCATCAGATTGGGGAAGAGCAGTGTGGTTTCAGAAGTGGTAGAGGATGTGTGGATCAGGTGTTTGCTTTGAAGAATGTATGTGAGAAATACTTAGAAAAGCAAATGGATTTGTATGTAGCGTTTATGGATCTGGAGAAGGCATATGTTAGAGTTGATAGAGATGCTCTGTGGAAGGTATTAAGAATATATGGTGTGGGAGGCAAGTTGTTAGAAGCAGTGAAAAGTTTTTATCGAGGATGTAAGGCATGTGTACGTGTAGGAAGAGAGGAAAGTGACTGGTTCTCAGTGAATGTAGGTTTGCGGCAGGGGTGTGTGATGTCTCCATGGTTGTTTAATTTGTTTATGGGTGGGGTTGTTAGGGAGGTGAATGCAAGAGTTTTGAAAGAGGGGCAAGTATGAAGTCTGTTGTGGATGAGAGAGCTTGGGAAGTGAGTCAGTTGTTGTTCGCTGATGATACAGCGCTGGTGGCTAATTCATGTGAGAAACTGCAGAAGCTGGTGACTGAGTTTGGTAAAGTATGTGAAAGAAGAAAGTTAAGAGTAAATGTGAATAAGAGCAAGGTTATTAGGTACAGTAGGGTTGAGGGTCAAGTCAATTGGGAGGTAAGTTTGAATTGAACCAGGGCATGTGAAGCGTCTGGGGTAAACCATGGAAAGTTGTGTGGGGCCTGGATGTGGAAAGGGAGCTGTGGTTTCGGGCATCATTGCATGACAGCTAGAGACTGAGTGTGAACGAATGGGGCCTTTGTTGTCTTTTCCTAGCGCTACCTCGCACACATGAGGGGGGAGGGGGATGGTATTCCATGTGTGGCGAGATGACGATGGGAATGAATAAAGGCAGACAGTGTGAATTGTGTGCATGGGTATATATGTATGTGTCTGTGTGTGTATATATATGTGGACATTGAGATGTATAGGTATATATATGTGCGTGTGTGGACGTGTATGTATATACATGTGTATGGGGGTGGGTTGGGCCATTTCTTTCGTCTGTTTCCTTGCGCTACCTTGCAAACGCGGGAGACAGCGACAAAGCAAGATAAGATAAAAATAATATATATACATATATATATATATATATATATATATATATATATATATATATATATATATATATATATATATATATGCACATGTACATAATTCATACGTGATGCCTTTGTTAATTCCCGTCGCCACCCCGCCACATATGAAATGACAACCCTTTCCACCCGCATGTACGCGAGGTTGCGCTAGGAAAAGATGACAAAGGCCACATCCATTCACAATTAGTCTCTAGCTGTCATGTGTAATACACCGAAACCACAGCTCCCTTTCCACATCCAGGCCACACAAAGCTTTCCATGGTTTACCCCAGACGCTTCAATCCATTGACAGCACGTCGACCCCGGTATACCAAATCGTTCCAATTCATGCTATTCCTTGCACGCCTTTCACTCTCATGCATGTTCAGGCTGTTTGCTCAAAATCTTTTTAACTCCATCTTCCACCTTCAATTTGGTCTCTCTCTTCTCCTCGTTCCCTCCACCTCTGAAACATATATCCTCTTTGTCAATCTTTCCTCACTCATTTTCTCCATCTGACCAAACCATTTCAATATACCCTCTTCTGCTCTCTCAACCACGCCCTTTTTATTACCACACATCTCTCTTACCCTTTTATTACTTACTCGATCAAACCACCTCACACGAGATATTGTCTTCAAACATCTCATTTCCAACACATCCACTCTCCTCCGCACAACCTTATCAATCGACCAGGCCTCGCAACCATATAACATCGTTGGAACCACTATTCCTTCAAGCATACCCATTTTTGCTTTTCGAGATAATGTTCTTGCCTTCGACATATTCTTCAACGCCCTCCGAACCTTCACCCCCTCCCCCACCCTGTGACTCACTTCCGCTTCCATAGTTCCATCTGCTGCCAAATCCACTCCCAGATATCTAAAACGCTTCACTTCCTCCAGTTTTTCTCCATTCAAACTTAACTCCCAATTGACTTGTCCCTCAACCCTACTGTACCTAATAACCTTGCTCTTATTCTTATTTACTCTCAGCTTTCTTTCACACACTTTACCAAACTCCGTCACCAGCTTCTGGAGTTTCTCACCCGAATCAGCCGGCTACCAGCGTTGTATCACCAGCAAACAACTGACTCACTTCCCAAGCCCCTTCATCCACAACAGACTGCATACTTGCCCCTCTTTCCGAAACTCTTGCATTCCCCTCCCTAACCACCCCATCCATAAACAAATTAAACAACCATGGAGACATCACGCTTCCCTGACGCAAACTGACGTTCACAGGGAACCAATCATTTTCCTCTCTTCCTACTCGTACACATGCCGCACATCCTTGGTAAAAACTTTTCACTGCTTCTAGCAACTTACCTCCCACACCATATACTTTTAATACCTTCCGCAAAGCATCTCTATGAACCGTATCATATGCCTTCTCCAGATCCATAAATGCTACATACAAATACATCTGTTTTTCTAAGTATTTCTCACATTCATTCTTCAAAGCAAACACCTGATCCACACATCCTCTTCTGAAACCACACTGCTCTTCCCCAATCTGATGCTCTGTACATGCCTTCACCCTCTCAATCAATACCCTCTCATATAATTTCCCAGGAATACTCAACAAGCTTATACCTCTGTAATTTGAACACTCACCTTTATCCCCTTTGCCTTTTTGCAATGGCACTATGCATGTATTCCGCCAGTCCTCAGGCACTTCACCATGAACCATACATACATTGAATATCCTTGCCGACCAATCAGTTACACGGCCACCCCCCTTTTATTTTTTTAATATAATCCACTGCAACACCATCCAAACCCGCTGCCTTTCCGGCTTTCATCTTCCGCAAAGCTTTTACTACGTCTTCTCTTTTTACCAAATCATTCTCCCTAACCCTCTAACTTCGCACACCACCTCTATCAAAACACCTTATATCTGCCACTCTATCATCTAACATATTCAACAAACCTTCAAAATACTCACTCCATCTCCTTCTCACATCACCACTACTTGTTATCACCTCCCCATTAGCCACCTTCACCGATGTTCCCATTTGTTCTCGTGTCTTATGCACTTTATTTACCTCCTTCCAAAACATCTTTTTATTCTCCCTAAAATTTAATGATTCTCTCTCACCCCAACTCTCATTTGCCCTCTTTTTCACCTCATGCACCTTTCTCTTGACACCCTGCCTCTTTCTTTTATACCTCTCCCACTCATTTGCACTATTTCCTTGCAAAACTCATCCAAATGCCTCTCTCTTCTTTTTCACTAATAATCTTACTTCTTCATCCCACCACTCACTACCCTTTCTAATCTGCTCACCCCCCATGCGTTTGGACGAGT